>NC_086111.1:24306371-24606371 GCF_963921235.1 Mobula hypostoma
ACTGTTGTGCATGAAAATCCTGGGATTTCTGTGATACTCAAATCATCCTGTCTGGCACTAACAATTATTCCGTGGTTAGTTATATTTCTTCCTCATTCTAATGTTCGGTCTGAACAACAGCTGACATCTTCATCATGTCTGCATGCTTTTATGCATTGTTGGTGCCACGTAATTGGCTGGTCAGATATTTGCATTATTGAGCAAGTGTACCTAATAAAGTGGCCACTAGGTGTATAGCTTCAGTGTTCTGTTTCCTTGCTTCTGACTGTGGTGATCTCAGTGCACAAATCTGACTGCAATTGTAACCTCTGAGCTTGGTATCACAGGACATATTTCCTTGCTTTCATGTGTCTGCTTCTGGGCTTCAGTGAACCAAGTCTCCTGTGAATCTGCATTTCTGCAGGTGTACACCCTGTTCTGCAATGCAATATTAGTCTGCAGCTCAGTAAAATCTACTGGTTGATAAGACCTGGTCTGCTTTGCATCACTTGCTGCTGCTGTCCATGACTGCTGGTGCTATACCCTGCCTCCGTACTTGAGGCCAAAAAGAACTGTTGATTATTTGATCCTATTCCATTAGATAAACTGTTCAAAGTGAAATGACAGAAATTGAAGTTTATTTTCCTTGGGCAGATCATAAACATGAGAAAGTCTGCAGATGCTGAAAATCCAGAGGAACACACACAAGACAGTGGAGGAAGTCAGCAGGCCAGGCCGCATCTATGAAAATGAATAAGTAGTGGACATTTTGGTTCCTGATGAAGGGTCTCTGCCCGAAAAGTCGACTGCTTATTCATTTCCACAGATGCTGCCTGACCTGTTGAGTTCCTCCAATTTTTTTTTTGTGTTTTCTTGGGCAGATGATCTGTTTTGAAAATGCATTTGAGTATGGTGCACTTAACTACTGTACAATCACCACCTGTTTGGATCAAGATGTTCTGAATTGCTGTCTGCCAGCACTGGGAGATTGACCACAGTGAGAAGGGTGTGGGGCGGTGTAGTGGTGTTACAATGGTCTTGGAGGCTACTTCCACATTTTGGGAGGTGTTCTTGATTGCTGTGATCAGTGGTCTTGGACGAATGCATAGTGTCTTACATGCTCTTCAAGGTCCTTTGCCAAATGCTGTGAATGAAGTCCTTCCACTATTCTGCTTCATATTTCTCAGTATAACCACTCTATGGCCCAAGGTAATGCAGCCAATTTAATAACATACATTGAGGCCACCATTGGATGTAGGACATCAGTTCTTGTTTGGCAGAACATTCATTTACCTTATTGAGCATTCTTGGCTCCGAGTGTGATTGGCAGTGCCTTCTGTTCTGTTGGTGCATCATCCCTCTCTCTTCATAGGTGCGTGTATCACAAAACTAATGGCCCCTCTGGGGCCCTCGGTCACTTGGCATATCACTGTCCCAGCTCCATATTTGAAAACAGTTTTTCTTCATAAGTTGTGTCCTGGTGTACTAGGCATGATTTGTTCAAAAAACCTTATCAATAATCTATCAATCCCCCGGGACACACTTCAGTTGCTCCAGCATTAGCATTCTTTAGTGGAAGTTGATGTTGGCACAGTGGAAGAGCACTTAGTGCAGCTGCTGTAGAACCTGTCCTGACCTCTGCTGCTTGCATGGAGTTTGCATGTTCTCCCTGTGGCTGGTTTCTTCCTTAATTCTGAAGACTTACTGGTAGGCTACACTCACAACACGCTGGAGGAACTCAGCAAGTTGGGCAGTATCTGTGGAAACGATCAGTCAACGTTTCGGGCCGGAACCCTTCATGCTTTCCCCTATTCCTTCTTCACCTTTCCTGTCTATCCCTCCCTGCTTCCCTCCCCCACCCCTTTATCTTTTCCCTTACTGGTTTTTCACCTGGAACCTACCAGCCTTCTCCCTCCCCCCTCCCCCCCTTCTTTTTAGGGCCTCTGCCCCTTTCCTCTTCGGTCCTGACGAAGGGTTCCGGCCCGAAACGTTGACTGATCGTTTCCACGGATGCTGCCCGACCTGCTGAGTTCCTCCAACGTGTTGAGTGTTGCTTTGACCCCAGCATCTGCAGAGTATTTTGTGTTTACTGGTAGGCTAATTGGTTCTTGTAATTCAACCCAAAGAGAAATGAGAGAAATGTAATAAAATAAATCAGCGAGGAGTTATTGGGTATTTGTGAGAGAATGTTGGTGGTTTTGCAAGGAGAAGGGAGGTGGGGAATGATGCAGATATTCCACCTCTCCTGGAAGTTCCGAGAGTCTCCCACATATCGATAGTGGCTCCCTGACACCTGGAAATTATATACAATATCCTGGAAATCAATTTTTTTGAGAGGGTGAGCGAGCATCCTGATTAGTCTCTCTTTGTGCTAAGAGTGGTCCCCAACCACCGGGCCACAAGGAAACGATATGATTTGGCGATATGAAACGATATGAGTCAGCTTCACCGTTCCTCATTCCCTGTCATGCACTGTTGAATTTTAACGCATGCAAGGTCATCAGTGACCCAAGACGTGCAAAGGAATGGGTCCGTGACCCATTTGTGAATGTCCCCGGTGAATCACCCATGTCAGCGTGGGAAGGAGATCAACTCCTCGAGCTTGCAAATGACGGTGGGCTGTAAAGTATGTTTGACATAACATCTCTGCCGGCATTCTGGATCAAAATCAAGACTGAATATCCTGAGATAGCCACGAAAGCACTGAAAACGTTGCTTCCATTTCCAACATATTTCTGCGAGGTGGAGTTTTCTGCAATGAATGCAACAAAAACTAAATTGCGGAATAGACTGGACACAAGGGACCGCCTTCGAGTATCGCTGTCTCCCATCACCCCTCGATAGGACCGTATTGTCGCAGGAAAACAAGCCCAGGGCTCCTACTGATTCAGCGATATTGTTGTGTTGCAATGATTTTAAATGTTCATACGAGGAAAATATGCACTGTGTGTTTAATATCCAAATATTACTTAAAATGTTATGATGCTATTGACTTATAAGTGACTTATAATTCAGTGGTCCCCAACCTCTGGGCTGCAAAGGATACAGCGGTGGCCGGAACGCACCCAGCACATCTTTAAGAAAAAAACCAAAATAAACAAGCTAATTAATTAGGTGCTGCCCGGCATGTAAAGGTTGGCCCAGATCAGAGGCGATTGCTGATTGCGTCGCCTCTGATCTGGGCCAACATTTGCATGCCGGACGGCACCTAATCAATTAGCTTGTTTATTACGGCTCTTTTCTGTGCTGGGTGCATTCTGGCTACCATTGTATCGCTGCATTCTTCACGGCCTAGAGGTTTGGGTCCACTGTTATAATTTACATCACTACATTCATGCGAGGAAAATATGTGCTGTGTGTTTAATATCAAATTTGTTAGATGAACCCCTTTAGAAATGAAATTGAGTGTATTAGCCACTTACAAGTGACTTATAGTTGACTTATCACCTATATTCCGGTCGTGATTAACCCCCCTCCCACCCCCGGCCCGGTCGGCCGGTCCGCAAGAATATTGTCAATATTAAACCAGTCCGCTGTGCAAAAAAGGTTGGGGACCCCTGGTTTAAACTAACTGGCTAGCTGCCATGGAGCTACGCTATTTATGTCCCACGTGATGAGGCCAAACTCCCTGTAGACTTGCTTGAAGTTGTAATAGAATAAACATGATAATATAAGTACGTATTTTAAAGTCACATTTGCTGCATATACCCAACTTGGTTTACAGATTAAACATAATCACTAAACAAAGTATTACATACACCCTTGGAGGTCAACGGGGGGGTGCACGGATATGGGGTTCCCGGGGGGGGGGGGGACTGGGGTGCTACCTCCCTGAAGTGAGTTTTTGCAGGGTGGGATGTCTGATGATGGCATTCGTCCTTGGAGCCAACACAGTCCCACGTGTTGCTCTAAGATTTTCCAGCAAAATTCCTTTTCAGTGAATGAAATAAACTTTTGCTCATCTTCTCAAAGAAAATGTCTTTTAACTTTGCTCCAAGCTGGTGAAATTTTAAAATGAATTATCCTTTAGTGTTCCACTTCTAGAGAAATTAAATTCTTCAACCTACCCCAAGAATTGTATCTCATCGTTTCAATGTTTATTCATCAATCCTCAATCATTTAGACATAAACCTTTCAAATGAGATGTTTTCAGACTGCTGTATAAAATCAGCAGGGTTGTAGTTTTGAGTGGATTGTTATTAAGGGTATGTATGAATTGTAATTGCTGTTCATGGTTTGTTGATACTAGGATTCCAATTGGCCATCAGTTGTAAAATATTTACCAAAGCTCGTAAAGAGTGTTAGTCAGGCTGCTAACTTTCAGGACTGTATAGATCTGTTTGTATTAATTGGTGAGATCACTACATTTCAGTGAGTTTACAGATCCAGTCCCAACAATCTTTTAGCACTCTGTGCTACATAGAATGGCAATATGTAACCTGGAGGGATATCCTATCATTTCCGGAAAACGTGTAACAGTTGCAGCTCTTCCAGCATTTTAATTACTTTGACACATTTTAACACTGTGGATTTACTGCAGATCTGCATAAAACATGTTGCTACTTAAAAGCAGCATACAAAATTGCAGGAGGAACTCAACAGGTCAGGCAGCATCTATAGATAGGAATAAGGAGCTGACATTCTGGCCGAGGCGCTTCACATGTTTGATTTGTTGTGTTCTAAAAGCTCCTTGTAGAGTTGAGCTCTTGCATCCATATTAGATGCTAGGAATTGTTTTCAATCTGTTGAGTGTTCTCCATCCTGAATTTTCACTCATGACAAGCTCTACTCTAGTTGATGGTTAGTGTTTGAGTTGTGTCATACCCTGCTAATATCCCAATAGGTAATGTTTCCTTTTGGGAATGTTTTGATGCTAAACAATGTTGATTTAAGTTGTCACTCCTGCCCATTCCAGAGCAGTTCAAATCATGATTCCTCTGTGTCTATTTCAGTGATTTTTTAAAAGTTCAGTGTACGAAATTTATTTTTTCATGTTTTCTATTTTACATTGCTTTAATATGTTTTAATTATCTATAGATTGTAATAGATATCTGTCTTGTCAGCCTTCATAGAGGGACCATTGGACAGGTTTGCAAAAGACTTGCAAAGTGAGGACAATAGGCTCTAATGACTGCTCACTGGGACTTATGTTGTCTAAAATTTGGAAAGTGTACAACAGCTTTGGCCAGAATGTTTTTTTCTAAATAGTGTTTGTGGAATGTGATCCCTAGTGCTTTTAAATGCACGTAGTGGGTCAATTTTATTATTGGTGAAGTTAAGTGGTTTTGCTACATGAACATTAATTATGACAATGTACATTGGAACATATAGCAATCAGACAGTAAACAGGAGCAGGAGTATGCTTTTCATCCCCATGCTTGGTCTAGTATTCAATAAGATTGTTGATCTTTAGCCTTGGTTCTACTTTCTCGCTCTAATGCTATACCCCTTACTACCCTTGCTGTCTAAAAAAATTATTAATCACTGTTTCGTATTTCCTCAACAAATGGGTAGTAAATTTCTAACATTCTTCAGTCTCTGTGGTGAAGAAATCACTTATCTGTTTTGCTTGTTTTGAACAATGCCCTGTTGTTCTTGATTTACTCTTCTAAACATACAGTGGTGCTAGAAAGTTTGTACATCCTGTTGAATGTTCTCTGCTTCTGCATAACTGTGACCTAAAATGTAATTAGATCTTCATACAAGTCGTAAAGCTTGATAAAGAGAACCCAATTAAATAAATAACACAAAAAAGACCATTATACTTACTCATTTCACAAACAAGAGAAAATCTGCAGATCCTGGAAATCCAAGCATACTTGTTCATTTACTTATTGAGAAAAATTATCCAATATTACATGTATTTGTTGGAAAAAGTATGTGAACCTTTACTTTCAGTAATTGGTGTACCCCCCCGCTCCCGTACAACAATAACTTCAACCAGACGTTTCCGGCAACTGTTGATCAGTCCTGCTTGGAGGAATTTTGGGCCATTCCTCCTTACAAAACTGCTTCACCTCTGGGATGTTGGGGGGCTTCCTTGCATGAACTGCTTGCTTCAGTTCCTTCCACAACATTTCTATAGGATTAAGGTCAGGGCTTTGACTCAGCTGTTCCAAAACACGAAATTTCTTCTTTTTAAACCATTGTTGTTGATTTATTCTCGTCTTTCAGATCATTGTCTTGTTGCGTGATCCAACTTCTATTAAGTTTCAGATGATGGACTGCTACCCTGACATATCCATGTAAAATGTCTTCATACAATTTTGAATTCATTGTTCCCTCAACGATTGCAAGCTGTCCAGGCCTCAAGGCAGCAAATCAGCCCCAAACCATGATGCTGTTTCCACCATGCTTCACAGTTAGGATGAGGTTTTAGTGTTGGTGTGCAGTGCCCTCTTTCCTCCAAACATAGCAATGTGAATTTCTGCCAGAAAGTTCAATTTTTTTCTCATCTGTCCACAGAATATTGTCACAGAAGTGTTGTAGAACACCCAGGTGGTCTTTTGCAAACTTCAGATGTGCAGCAATGTGTTGTTGTTGTTTTTTGAGCAGTGGTTTTCTTTGTGGTGGCCTTCTATGAATACCATTCTTGTTCAGTGTTTTTCTTATAATGGACACACGAACAGAGACATTAGCAGGTTCTAGAGATTTCTGCAGGTCTTTTGCTGTTACCTTTGGGTTCTTTTTCACCTCCTTCAGCATTGCATGTTGATCTTTGCAGGATGCCCATTCCTAGGGAGAGTAGCAACAGTACTGAGTTTCCTCCATTTGTAGACAATGTCTCTTAATGTGGACTAATGAACACTCGGGTCTCTGGAAATGCTTTTGCAGCCTTTTCCAGCTTCATGCATCTCTACAATTCTTCTTCTAAGGTCCTCTGGAAGTTGTTTTGATTGTGGCATGACGCACATAAACAGATCTTTCTTGAGAAGAGCAGACTTTTTCAGTAACCTAACTTTGTATGTCTTTTTTTATAGGGCAGGGCACCTCTACAACCCACACCTCCAATCTCATCTCACTGATTGGAACACCTAACTCCAAATAGCTTTTGTTAAAGGCATTGCCCCAGAGGTTCACATACTTTTTCTGAACAAATACATGTAATATTGGGTCATTTTTCTCAATAAATAATGGAACAAGTAGAATGTTTTTTGTGTTTATTGGGTTCTCTTTATCTAGTTTTAGTACTTGCGCAGAGATCTGATCAGTTTAGGTTCTATTTATGCAGAAATAGAGAAAATTCTACAGGGTTCACAAACTTTCTAGCACCACGGTAAGTAGAAGCCCATTCTACTTACTCACTTTGTATAACAGAAATCAGTCTGGTAAGCCACTGCAGTTTATATAATTAGAGTAAGGTGCCTGTGGTGTTGTGTGTGAATACTTTTTCCAATAAGAGCCAAAATGCTGTTTGTTGTCTTATTGGTTGTATGAGGTAACTCATCTAATTCCTGTGAACACCAATATCTTTAAGTGCTTTACCAAAAACACTCCACCTTTCTCTCTCCCTTAAAGTGTTCACATTGCATTTCCTCTATTTATTTATAGGTGTATTTATTTATTAATTGATTGAGATATAGAACAGGACATCCAGCCCTTTGAGCTGTGCCACCAAGTAACCCTTGATTTAACCGTCGCCTAATCACGGGACAGTTTACAATAACCAATTAACCTACATCTTTGGACGGTGGGAGGAAATCCACATGGTGAGGGGGAGAACATTCAAACTCCTTACAGGCTATTTCATGTGCCATGTCCTTTTGTATTCACACAGCCTTCATGTATTCTTCTGTATCCTCTTTACTGTTTTAGTATCATCAGGAAACTTGGATATATTACATTATCCCCTCTTCAAAATCATCAACAATGTTTCTGAACAGCGGGAGCTCCAACACAAATCTGCTACAACCTACTGGTCTCAATACTCCAATTGAAAAATAACTGGGCTACTCCAACACGTTTCTGTAAATAAATCGATCCTCAATTTATTCCAGTATGGTACCTCCAATACTGTTTGCTCAACTTTCCTTTAATAATTTATGGTGTGGCTCTTAACAAAGACCTTGTTAAAGTCCAACTATATCACATCAAGTGTATCTTGACTAATTATATCAAACACCATTATCTATTGTGCTAGGTACCACAACTTTTTCAAGATTTATCAAACATGATTGTCCTTTCATAAATCTGTAATTATTTCATTGAATTCTATTAATTTTTCCAAGTGTTGTGTTGGCACTCTCATATTAGATTTTAACATCATTTTCGCTACTTGTATTCAAGGGGAAGGCTGGGAGCAACGTATGTTAATTTCAAATCACTCCAAACTATTTCAGGGGCCTTGCATACAATTATGCAACGGTTGATCAGTGGAGCCTGGATATATTTCAGTTTGTCATTCAAAAAATAAATTCTGTAAGAGTAAGGGAACAGTTGTTGATGTATAAAATGTTTTCCTTGACATCCATCTATAGTTTTTACTAATTATACAAGTCTGTAAGTGTTTGGTGACAGTAATCCAAATATCCCTTTTGGCAGCAATCATTCTGGGTATATTTCTGCATCCCAGGTCAGGGAGGTTCTCCTCTTAAAATAGAAGCAAATTTTTGGCAACCCATGTTAAACTACGTGGGATACTTCCTTTCAAACTTGATGTGAGACTTCAGGGTGGTTTCAGGCTTAGAATTACATCAGTATTATCTGGGCAAGCTACATCCCACAGTGCTAATTACCGAAAGGAGAATATTGACGGAATTTGGTACAAGTCTTGCTTGTCTATTCCACTGGGTCTACCAAAGGTTTGAATGTTAAGTACAGTACAGACTGTAAGAAGCTAGATCTATTCTTGGCAGGCTCTTATAAGCAACTATTCTTTTCCCTGAGATTTTTCAGAAAGAATTCAAAAAATGCTGTCTTACTCCAAAATTATTTGGATAAAAGCCAGAGTTAAGCTTCCATCAGAGCAAAGCAATCTCAAGACTGATCTTCAGAAGTATAAAGCAACTTAATTTAGCTGGGTAGGATATTCATCACCTAACGATGTCTGTGAGATCTTGTTACGTGTGTATTGGTTGCTATGTTTTTTTCCACATTAGTGACTGTATCTCAAAAGTATTTCAAAGCCATTACCCAGTTTGACATTGTGTGGCGCTCTTGCTGCTCTCAAACGTCGATGCAGCCTGTGAATACCTGCGAGTTGTTCCTGAGGCCTTTGGCAAAGACCCTGCTAAGAGGTGGTTCTGCTGAGCTGAAATTCATGCAAGTGACTGACCTAACCAAAAGAAGAGTGGTAGGAGGAACAAAGAGGGGATAATGAGCAAGTATTCACATTGGCAGATTGGGGTAGCACAAAGAACTGCGAGGCCTCATCCCTATTCATTGTATTTATAATGTGTGGAATAGTCACATGTAGAGATATGCACATGATATACTACATTAGATCATCCTCCACTGTGTCACAGAGAACAAGCGGCAGCTGCATAGGGAGAGACTGAGCAACCAAGCCACTAACCACAACCTCCACCTCTTCATGCCTACTCTGGACCAGAATATGTGGATCCCAGATCAGCCTCTACTTGGTACACAGCTCCTTATGAGAACATCATACTTGACTCGCGTGATCACACTTCTACAAATATTGTAAATTCAGGGGCCTTGTTTATGTAGATAGATATATAAAGTTATCGTTAATTGTGCATTGGCAAGCCTGCGACATAGTTCATGACACTGATATGTCCTGAATGAGGGTGTAAGGCAACTTAATCTTATTGGTCTCTCGCTCTCCTTTCCTCTGCTCTCGGTTTTGAAAAATGGGAAAAGCAGCTAGCATAATGTTGAAAAGATCCAAAGCACCTTGAGGCACCAAGGACACACGTAACTAAAACTGTGCCAGGTACTGCTGCAAGTCTGAAATGTCACAGTATCCAAAGCTGCAGTGTGCTTTAGATTGGGAGGGGAAAAAATGCAGTTTTTTAAGATGCCCCCTCCCAATTTCCTTTATTTGAGTTACGCTGGTGCTTTATTAATTTTGTGACTGCTGTTATTGAAAGCATTTAATATGGACACAAAATGGAATAAAACCAGTTCTGGAGTTATACAGTAGATGGGTCATCATCTGCAGAAAGTCAATGTTTCAGGTCAGTTCTGTCATTAATTGCAATCAGAGGTCTCTCCCTTGAAGTGTTAAATCTAGTAACTGATCCTACCTGACTTTGAATCCCCTTAGTATTGTTTTAGATTCTATTTCCATAATCATTTTAAAAAGCTGCAAAGTTGCGCGCAGTTGGTGCTGGAATATATGGTGACACTTGTGTGCTGCCACCTTGTGTGTTGATTGTTAACACAAATGATGCCTTTCACTACATGTTCTGATGTACACGTGACAAAAGCTTGAATCTTGGAATTACTCCCAAAGAATAATGAAATGTTGGTCTCTGAATGCCAGAGGGCTGGAGTATAAGGTGGAAGGGGTTTGTACCTGCATGTGTACTAACCCTGAGTTAATCCTCCTTGGAATATTCTGTACACTTTTACATGCTGTATCTTGGGAAGCATATGTTTTTTGGTGTACAATATAGGTTTTCCCAAATGTTGCTTGGGCTCCGATGATTTAAGTTGGGGTTGTACCTCCAGGAAAGCTAAAATTTGATGGTACACTTTACCTGTTAGTGTTTAGGTCAGGTCACTGGTCTGAGTGCTACTGGTACCATGTAACCCAGTACTACCTGTCACATGGTCGGGTGGTTGGCGACTAAACCAGCTCCCCACCAGGCTTGCCTGGTGAGGAGGGTGGCTAGACACCCTGTAGGACATAAAACAAGACCTGTCAAAGGGCAGATGAACCCTCTCATAGGGTCAACGGCCAACTAGCAAACACGTGCTATGAAGCGCGGAAAAGGCATCCCTTGCATTGAAGCCTGATCTGGCCATACACTGCAACAGAACTTCCCCCAGCCGTCTTGGACCCCACCATGCCGCTGGATCCGGGAGGGGATGTCGAGAAGGTGGGTCTGGACCTGTGCAACCCCCTACTCACCTAACATCCACGCACGCACATGCTGTTCCTTTCTGAGGAGTGGGGTACTACCCCACTAACTGACTGAAAGGAGCCATCATCATCCTATGGGATGGATAGCTAGAGAGAAGTACAGTGTTTTCAGAGTCACATTTATTGTTACTGATATTAGTTGTGATCTGTTAGTTTGTGGCAGCAGTGCAGTGCAGGCATTAACAAATTACTATAATTTGCAGTAAAAATCTAAACAGTGCAATGGAGGAATAACGAGATAGTGTTTATAAATTTTTAGATTATGAGAACACTCAGTCCTCTTTTATTGTCATTTAGAAATGCATACATGCATTAAGAAATGATACAATGTTTCTCCGGAGTGATATCACAGAAAAACAGGACAAACCAAAGACTAACACTGACAGAGCCACATAATTATAACATATAGTTACAGCAGTGCAAAGTAATACCATAATTTGATGAAGAGCAAACCATGGGCACGGTAAATAAAGCCTCAAAAGTCCCTGAGTCCCCGATAGCTGGCGGCACAAGGGAGAAACTCCCTGCCATAAACCTCCAGGCACCATCAACTTGCCGATGCCTTGGAAACAGCCGACCACAGCCGACACTGAGTCCGTCCATACGAAAACTTCGAGTCTCCAACCAGCCTCCCGAGCACCTTCGACCTCACCCCAGCCGCTGAAACAAGCAAAGCCGAGGATTTCGGGGCCTTCTACTCCGGAGATTCCGGTTACCACATAGTAGCAGCGGCAGTGAAGCAGGCATTTCAGAAGTTTTCCAGATGTTCCCCCGTACTCTCACATCCGTCTCCATCAAATCAGAATTGTGCCCGGTCCCCTACTTGACAGATAACAGATATCATTCACCGGAGAGGCTGCGCGCACTGCCGTTGCGCCGCCATCTGCTCCTCTTCCAGGGCATGTTCAGAAATCTGAATGCAGAGGTGAAGAAGCTATTGCCTAAAACATTGAGTGTGAGTCTTCAGGTTCCTGTACCCCTGATTAATGTGTTGTCAACATCATTAATAAAAGGCCTAGCTAAACTGCTTGTTAATATTAAAATCTGGGATTGGATTAGGTTTTGTAACCAAGAGTCAGAGGCTAGTCATCACTTTGAGAAGAGTCTCACAGAGCTTAGTTTATCTCTTTTCCTGTACGTCGATTTTAACCATATTTTGTGGCACTGGAACTGTGTCAAGACATTGAATGGCTCATCCGTGTTATAGATTTTACAGGCAGAGGGGGTGGTGGAATGTTAATTTACTCAGTCCTAAATACAGAATAGCTTTGAAAGTGAGAAAATAACTTCGTTATTGAAGTCAAATCAGTAAATGATTTGCTAAACAGATGACAAAAAAGAAAATGGTGCTAAGCTCAGACAATAAAAAGTAGCCTCAAGAAACTTGTACTAAACAAATTAAGGCCCTTGACTGTTGGTTTCTTTCCAGGTGGTGTTTAAAGAAAGTTACAGAGAAATAAGTTTGTGTTACTCAGATGTGGGATGCCCAAATGAAAGTTCTAGATGGTAGTGAATCAATTCTATGCGTTGGTAAGGCCATAGTTTGGCTGAAGATTGTGTATCCTATAACGGAAGAAATATGGGACATATAGGAAACATTTACCATTATCACACCAGAGTGTTTCATTCAGAGAATTACTCAGGGAAAAATTGGGAAATGTTGTGCTTGTATATAAATGGAAATTCTTTGAGGGGCAATTAATAAAAATATTTGCATTAGTCAATATATTATGAAGCATTACCCAGTATTAATATAGTAGATAATTAGAAGATATTTTATGTGCATGATTATTAGAATCTTGAAATAATTAATGGATGTGACTCTTGGCAGAATGAACCACATTGTTTTTATAGTGTTCTACTACACGATTCACTGTTATTGACTGGGACTGCTATAGTGTTACGGGATTGGGTAAAGCTGAGTGTGCATGTGAAGGGAGTTTTCTCAAGAAACATGTAGATTGCCTGACTGGAGAAGTGGCATCACTCATTCTCCTCTTGGGAAATGGGCAAATGGCTGATGTGTTGGCGCTTTGAGACAAGTGACCTTAATTGTATTAGTTTCTAGATAGTTATGGAAAAAGATGTGACTGGCCCTTGATTCAAAGTCCTAAACTGGGTGTAGGCTGGCTTTGATTTTTGATGGGAACTTGCAAAAGTTGATTGGAAGAGGCTGTTGTTAGTAGATACAAGAATGGCTGACAAATGGTACATGGTTATTTGGTAGGCTTCTGAAAATCTTTCTGTAAGAAGGGTAAGTTTGGGCAGGATTAGGGACTGTGGTGATGAGGGATATTGAAGTTCTGGTCTGCAGATGAGAATAGGCATATGTCAGGAGATGAATCCTTCAAGTATAAGGGATGTAGGAGAACATTTAAGGAAATGGGAAGGGCACACAGGGGATCCCTAGCAGACAAGATAAATGAGAATCACAAAAGATTTTCTAAGTATGTTACAATTAAAAAGCTAACCAGAGAACAAGTCAACCCCATTAAAAATTGGAGTAATCTATGAAGCCAGAGGCAGTGGGTGTGGTCTTAAATGCAACTTGTCTGTATTTACCATGGAGAAGGACATAGAAGCTATTGAGCTCGGAAAAGAATAATGACATCCTGAAGCCTGTCAACATCGCAAAGGTGGAAGTATTAGTGGTCTTGAAAGCACATAAGGATTGATGAATCCCCGGGATGTGATTGTGGAAGGCAAGAGAGGAGATTGCTTGGGTATTTACTGAGATTTTTGCATCTTTGTTAGCTATAGGTAAAGAACCAAAATGCTTGAGGATGGTTAATGTTGTGTCTTTTATTAGCTGCAAGGACAAACCAGGGTGAGCCTTGGATCAGTGGGTGGAAAGTTAGTGAAAGGATTTGAAAGATGGGATTTATTTGTATTTGGAATGTTTAAGACTAACTAGAAGTGGTCAGTGTAGCTTTGTTCATTGGAAATCGTGCCTCATGAATTTTTTGAGTGGGTGACCAAGAGGATTGATGAGGGCATTATGGTGGATGATTCTGCATTGCTTTTAATGAAGCTGTTGACAGTGGCCTGTTAGATGGGCTGGTCCTGAAGGTCAATATACATGGGATCAGAATCGGGTTTAATATCACTGGCATATATTGTTAGCTTAGTGGCAGCAGTACAATAAGTGATATAAAATAAATTAATTACAGTAAGTATATATGTGTATATTAAATAGCTAGGTTAAAAATGGTGCAAAAGCAGAAATAATATAAGTGAGGTAATACCTCACTTTTTTATCCCAATAAAAGTGAGGTAGAAATAATAAATGGTCATGGGTTCAATGTCCATTTAGGAATCAGATGGCAGAGGGGAAAAAGCTGTTCCTGAATCACTGAGTGTGTGCCTTCAGGCTTCTAGATCTCCTCCCTGACAGTAACAATGAGAAGAGTGTCTAGGGTGGTCAGGGTCCTTAATGATGGACGCCACCTTTCTGAGACACCTTTCCTTGAAGACTCCTTGGATAAGGCATCTTGAAGATCCAGGTTAAGATTGCAACTTGGATGCAAAATTGGCTTGGTGGTGTGAAACAGAGGATGGTAGTGAAGAAGTGCTCTTCGGATTGGAGATCTCGGCCAGTCTATTGGTTGCCATGTGTATTAATGATTTGGAAGAGAATGTAGGTGCCATAATTAGTCTAAGATGCCAGCAAAATTGGTGGTATAGTGGACAGTGAGGAAGGATGTCTAAAATGTTCATCCATGATGTAGATCATCTGGCAAAATGCGCAAGGGAATAGCTGATCAAAGTTATTTCAGACAAATGCAAAGTGAAGTACAGTATTGTGTAAAAGTCTTTGGCACGTGTATACCTAGCAATGGTGCCAAGACTTTTGCACAGGACTGTCATTGTCTACGTGGAGCAGAGAAAGAGCTTGTTAATCTGGTGGGGACAAAAGATGTTGGGAATGGTGAGGGTGGAACACCACGGGAAGGGTGTGGGACAATCGGCAGAGGAGTGCTGGGGCGAGGGTTTGCATTGGTGTGGACACAACCAGCTCTGAGACACTTGGCAAGTCATTTGGTTCTAAACAATTGATTTATTGATCATTACAAATTGTGGGTGCTTCCTGCTGTCTGCCCTCTCCCTTCTCCTTTTTCCCAAATTTTATTCCCCTCTCTTTGCTCCCTTCCCACAATTGGGTTTATCATCACTCACATATGCCATGAAATTTATTTTCCTTTTGCAGCAGCAGTACAGTGCAATACATAAAATTACTGCATACTGTTGAAAAGTCTTGGGCACCCAAGCTATGCCCATTATATTCATATAATGTGCTTAAGACTTCTTCACAGTGCTGTATTTTGAGAAGTTAAACCAGGATACAATATGATGGAAGAGCCCGGAGTAGGATAAGTGAGCAGTGAAACCTGGAGATAATCAGAACATGGTAGCAACACTGAAAGTGGTAAACAAGGTTTGTTATGCTTTCCTTCATCAACCAAGGCATTAAGTGTGAAAGTTGGGATGCAATATTAGATGTGCGAATCGTTTGTTAGGCCACAATTGGTGTGTTTTGTGTAATCTTGGCCACCATGATATGAAAAGGATGTGATTATGCTGGAGGGGGTGCTGAGAAGAGTCACAGAATCATTGGCTGAATTGGAGTGCTTAAATTACAGGGAGAGATTGGATAGGCTGGGACTCCCCCCCCCCCCCCCCCCGGAAACAAAGGAGGTTGTGGGGTAACCTTTGGAGATTTTGAGAGGAATAGTTAGGGTAGGTAGTCTTTCTCCCCCTCAGAATATGGGAGTTTAAAAATAGGTGACATGGGTGTAAAGTGAGGAGATTCAAAAGGAGATGTGAGTGGCAAGCTTTCGTTTCCTGTGCAGTGGCTGCTTGGTATCTAGAATGAGCTGCCAGAGGAAATGATTGAGCTGGGTACAATTAGAACATTTAAAAGACATTTGGACAGGTACAGGGATAGGAAAGGTTTAGAAGGATATGGGCCAGATGCAGGTATATAGGACTAGCATATATTAGCATGGTAAATTGGGATGAAGGGCTTAATTTTGTGCTGTAAATGCTCTGAATCAGTAACTTTTTAAGAATTTGTGGTGAGAGAGAATGGAGGAATGCAAGGGGATAATTCCAGAATAAAGCTAATGAGGAACATTGAGCAAAGAATTCAGTTTCTGACCAAGCCTCTGCTGGATATAAAAATCCTTCCAGAGTCTTTGATCCATTGCTTCAGTGAGCCGTGGTCTCAGTTCTTCCTTGTGACTGGACTGGGCAGGGAATTGAGGAGATAGATCTGTCATTACAAACTGCTGTTTCTAGACTCATTACAAACCAGCTATACTAAATTTCTTATTGTGCAATTTTGACACTATGGATTGTATATCTTGGTAGGCAGTGACCTCTACTGGAGATAGTAATGATTTGGAGAGTCTAGAGAAAAAATAAACTTGGGTGAATACACAGTACATGTTTGTGTCTGTCTTAGTTTAGGATTTCGTAATACAGTTGTGAATGATATTTTCTTTAAAGATGCATTTGCAGTTTCATCATCTATTATGGTCTGTGACAACATGTGTGAACTTCATCCAAGGCAAACTTTTCTATATTAGAAACAGAAGATAGGAGCAGGAGAACCATTAAGCAGTCGCTTGCAGTTCACTCCTGCACATGCGGGCTTTTTGTGAATACAATTAAAAACTCCCCGTCTTGTGGGTTGGGCGGAAACTGGAGCACCCAAAGGAAACTGTGCAGTCTCGGGAAGAATGTACAAACTCCACACACACACAGAGTCATGATTGAATATCTTTCACTGGAATGGTGAAGTAGCATCTCTACTAGCTGCAGTTCAAAGTGCATTTGTTGACAAATGACATTAAGTATGTGACCATATGAATCTCAACTGAATCTTGAGATTAATTTTCTTGCGGGCATTTGCAGGAAAATAAAGAAATACTATTGTTTGTGAAAAGCTATACATAATAAATACTGGCAAACTTCCAATGTGCAAATTGTGCCAATAATAAATTAGATTACTAAATAAATAACACCGAGAACGAGTTGTATTTTACTTTTATTTTAGCAATACAGTGCAGAGTGGCCTTTTGAGCCACACCACCCCAACAATCCCTGGGGGGAAAGAAACCTGATTAAGCCTGACCCAATCATGGGACAATATACAATGATCAGTTGACCTACCTGGTACATCTTTGGACTGTGGGTGGAAATTAGAGCACCCAGGGGAAATCCACATTTTTCATGGGGTGGATGTACAGAGATTCTTTAGAGCACGGTGCCGAGTTGAACTCTGAACTTCGGAAAGTCCCAAGCTGTAATATTGGCAAGCTCACCACCACGCGACTGTGCCGCCGTTGGGGAGTCCCTGAAAGTGAGACCATAGGTTGCACAATCAGTTCAGACTTGAGGTGAATGAAGTTATCCATACTGGTTCTGTTGGTTGAAGGGGAATAACTGTTCTTGAACCTGTTGGTGTGGGACCCAAGGCCCCTGTACCTCCTGTCCAATGATAATTGTGAGAAGAGAGCATGGCCTGGATGATGGGGGTCCTTGTGTGTATTGATTGAAATTATGCAAATTTCTTGTGGCTTCTCCATTTTGATGATGTGTATACACACATTGATGACAAATAAGTAGTACATAATTTGAAATGGCTCAGTCAGAAGTTTTCTACGGACTCCTGACTAACGTGTGTCAGTAACGCCAAAGCCTACCTGGAAGATCTGTTACCATGGAGTCTGAGATGTAAGTTTTCCAGCTTCTGAGATATTTGTATGTAAATAGTTGACATTAGCTGCAGTCATCAAGAGCTGCTGTACTGTCTAAGGTGCTGACATTTGAATGAAGTGTTAAACCAAGGCTCATACTACACTTTTGTATGGAAATTCAGTGTTGCATGCCACTGGTAAAAGAAGAATAGGGAGCTTCTGCTTATGTTTGGGCTGGTATTTATCTTTGAACTGATGTTACTGAAGACAGTTGCTTAGTCATTATATAATATCTTTTTACAGGGAAACATTATCACCTCTGTTTCCCTAAATTCTAGCAGCAACCACGCATTCAAAGTACACTTTGGAGTGTACTGAGGAGTGAAAAGAATCTCCCACATGCATCCCCCCCCCCCAACATTTAGCTAATCATTTTAGACTGTGAATGTTGAAAATTAGTGGATTCTGGTTAATTGGACCACTGGTTATTTGGGGCAGCTACTACTTTGGGACAACTTGTGAAGAACAAAATCTAATCGCGAAAATATTGGGGTTCTTTTTATTTGGGACACTATGCCATTTGGGGCAGGAGACAGTTGCCAAACAGGTCCTAACTAGTGTCAGTCACATGCAGTTGTGGCCATTAGACATTATACTATGCTTAGGGCAAATGGTTTTTAAACAGTGTGAGTTGTGTGTATTTATGTTCAAAAAGCAGTGATTTTTGTCATTAATAGCTGGCAAGAAATGAGTAGTAAGACCATCCAGAGCTGTTTTACTCACTGTAGTTTCAGACATTCAGGGTTGGAGATGGCAGAAATGGCCAAGAGGTGAAAATGAAACTATTTCACTCTTCAAGTTAGGAACTACAAATAATTTGAAGGTGTGGACAATCAGCTTGAATGTTGCAATGAAAAAGAAGATTTGGAGGATGCAATTGTCAAATCGTTGTATGAAAGCAGTCATAAAAGTAATATGCATCAGGTGTCTGCGCTGATTTTGCTCATTTACAGTCAATCAGGCAAATAGTACAGCATTGAATTCCTTTGACTATTGGGAGCTTGTACACCATTGTATAGTACAACAGTGTTATTGGTTAGTTCTAATTCTTCTGTTTTTGCCTTTCAATACATCAGAATCAGGTTTATTATCACTGGCTTGTAATGTGAAATTTGTTAACTTAGTAGCAGCAGTTCAATACATAATGCAATACATAATATAGAAGAAAAAAATAAGTAAATATTATTCAGTATACTCTATACAGTTTACAAATATTGAATAGATTAAAAATCGTGCAAAAACAGAAATACTACATATATTTTTTTAAAAGTGAGGCAGTGTCCAAGGGTTCAATGTCCATTTAGGAATCAGATGGCAGAGGGGAAGAAGCTGTTCCTGAATCGCTGAGTGTGTGCCTTCCGGCTTCTGTATCTCCTACTTGATGGTAACAGTGAGAAAAGGGCATGCCCTGGGTGCTGGAGGTCCTTAATAATGGACACTGTCTTTCTGAGACACCATTCCTTGAAGATGTCCTAGCTACTTTGTAGGCTAGTACCCAAGATGGAGCCGACTAAATTTACAACCCTCTGCAGCTTTTTTCAGTCCTGTGCAGAAGCACCCCCCCACCCCATACCAGACAGTGATGCAGCCTGTCAGAATGCTCTCCACAGTACATCTATAGAGGTTTTTGAGTATATTTGTTGACATACCAAATCTCTTCAAACTCCTAATAAAGTATAGCTGCTGTCTTGCCTTCTTTATAACTGCATCAATATGTTGGGATCAAGTTAGATCCTCAGAGATCTTGACACCCAAGAACTTGAAACTGCTCACTCTCTCCACTTCTGATCCCTCTATGATGATTGATATGTGTTCCTTTGTCCTACCCTTCCTGAAGTCCACAATCAGCTCTTTCGTCTTAATGACATTGAGTGCCAAGTTGTTGCTGCGGTACCATTCCACTAGCTGACATAATTTGTTACTCAGTTTCTTTTTAATACCCTTTTAACTGTTTCATGAAACTTCGGCTAATTGGGGCAGCTGCTTAATTGGGCCAAAATGTGCTGGCCCCAATGTGTCCCAATTAACCAGAATCCAGGTATTTGATCACAAACAAGAGAAAATCTGCAGATACTGGATATCCAAGCAACACACTCAAAATGCTGGAGGAACTCAGCAGGCCAGGCAGCATCTACGGACAAGATCGACTGTACTTTTTTTTTCATAGATGCTGCCTGGCCAGCTGAGCTCCTCCAGCAATTTGTGTGTGTTGTCCAGGTATTTGATTTTTTTTTCCAGTGATGTTTGCCAGGTCAAGTCAGTGTGAAGTACTGCCTTTTACAAAAAAGCTTTTTGTTTTGAAGGATGCTTACATGCACATGCTTAATCTTCGTGTTAAATTGCTGCGTCGAACTGAAGCAGTAACTTTCTTGTTGTGGTACAACTGGGTGATCTGGGCTGCTTGGTGGAGAATGTTTAAAAGTGTTACTGAGGGAGAGATGAGTCGGATTATCTACTCTGAAGAACATGAATGAACCAGATGGGTGGATAATGCCTGTCCAATAAGTTTTGTGTTCTTTGTAATTGTGATTAGGGAGGAGGAATTCATTTTCTTTATGACATATACTTCTGGCAATTTTGTACGTTGCAAAGCTTCAGCTCTGTACAATATTCTTTCCATCTTTTAACCCCCCCCCCCCCCAATTTGGTTAACAGTTTCTGCAGTGCTTTTGGTGATTGGCTTGTATGCCACTTGCGCTCCAGTTGATGTACTCAGTTTCCAGGTGTGATAAAGCAGTATTTTCTTACTGCGTAAGTATCCATTCTGTCTCTGGTAATATTAAACATTAGATTTCATAACACTTTCCCCAACAAGTACAATCTTCTGTTCAATTTGCAGTAAAACATTTTTGTATTTGCCCTCATAAATCTGAATCTGGCCATTTCTGCAAAATGTAGTGTAGTACAATCATCTTTAAAAGTTAACAGCAAAATAAGTGGGAAAATAAAGCTTCCATTGTGATCTCAGGAGGTTCAAAAGTACATTGTAAAGGCAGTCACTATGTGATGTTCGAAGTGTAGCAGCCAAATTATATGCAGAACATTTCGTCAAGTAGCAGCATTGTGATTGGTAATATGCAAGTGACATTGAAGAATAATTACAACCCCCAACAATAATTGTACAGCTCTTTCTTAAGATGTAATAGAGGTCAAACAGAAGTCTTGCACCTTGATATGCCCTATGCCAGTGTACCAGCCCTAGTACATCTAAAGTTCTTAGAGTGGGTACACATTCTGATTCTTCCAGGGTTATCAATAGGCCTCTGCTGGCATTAGTGTAGTAGCATTCAGATTCATTTATTTATCGCATATACATTGAAAAACACAGTGAAATGCGTTATTTCTGGTCACAACCAATGTAACCTAAGGGTGTGCTGGGAGCAGCCCAAATTTGTTGCCACACGTTCTTGTGCCAATATAACACGCCCGCAATGATCAGCAGAACAATGCAAGCAACCACAACAAAACAATAGGAAATCAAGCCCCTTTCCTCCCTACCACCCACCCACTCAAAGTTCTCATTTATTGAAATTTAAATGCAATTCCAGGAGTTTTTGTGTTGTCAACAGCCAAAGGAATTCACGGTTCTGAGGGAAGAAGTAGTTGAAGCTAAACATGTCCAAGGGTTCACTTTTCCTACCTTTGCAATATTCTTCCTACCTCCAGTTTAGCCAACAGTTTCCATGGCACTTTTGATGATTGGCTTGTGTGCTTTAGTATGTTACCTGTCCAAGCCATTGTATGTTTGGGTTAAATTGAAGGTTTGAGGCAGTCACTGATATTTGTACCTGTCTCTACAGCATGCTTCAGATCTGGAAAAGAAGCAGAATGAATCGGAAAACCGGAAGTTACTTGGCACAGTCATTCAATATGGCAATGTTATTCAGGTAAGTACAAGACAGGTTGATGGTGTCATGCCCGTAACATGCTTCCATTGTGCTTCTGTTCTTGCCCCATGGCCGTGTAGCTCCTCATATCCCACAGCTATCGCAATCATTGTAGTGGTATGTGTCATTAATACAATTAAGATGGTGGGATCTGAGGCTCTGCCTCCGGACTGTTGTGATGGCACTTTACAGCATATGCTGCTGATGGCTTTTCCCACTGCCTCTACATCTCCAATGATCAGACACACTTAAACAGGTTGATGTGCACTCGTAAAAATAAACATTTTAAAATGAGCTTCAATTCAGCTTGATTAAATTACATAGTGCTTTTTTAAATGGATTTATCTGTACATAGCTTTCTTAATAGGGATGGGCAATCCGACTTAAATGGACCATGCTAAGTGCACCAACCATGCCAGTAAAAGGTCTGAGACCAGTTGCAAACTGCTCAGCATGATCAGAAACTTGATAATTGGGCTTGTACCAAGTACTATTTAAATTTTGCCTTTTTAAAAAAATGCTCCTTCATCTACTGATTAATCGGGAAAGGTTATTTAGCTCTTGAAATCCACTGTGCCATTCTCTGCGAATTAGCGTGAAATTCACCAGCTCCTTTTGTCAAGTGGAAATTTGTCACCTTCAGCCACGTGTTCCATTTACTCCTCTATCCTCACGGTAGTCTGTAATTAGGTCTCTATGTATCAGTGACCAGCCATTTTTAATGAGATCCCTGTTAAGTTTGGGGTTGGAGCAAAGGATTCAATGCGCATTGTAGCTGTTCATCTAACCATACGGTACATTTTCTTCTGAGTGTTACTTCTAATAAGTACTTTCACTGTTTACACCCTAGCTGTGTTGAAGATAGTAGATGGAAGAGAAATCAAGTTGAGTTCATAGTCATGTGCACGAGTACAGTGTAAGGAAAAACTTAAAGTAACATCTCAGAAATGTGGATGAGTAACTTAGAATCACCTGTGAGGATCTGAAATCCTGCTAGATTAAGTCGGTCAAGTTGGGGTTAATATGTAGCTTCCATCTAAATGTGATGAATCAAATCGAAGTTGTGTCCATGTAGATCGCAGTCATTGTGTTCACTTTCTTAGATTGGCCTCTAAATCTGTAAATGCTCAGCTGCTGTTTATTACCAGGACATGAGTGCAATGGTGCAACAACCAAGTACACTTGTCAAAACAAGCTTTCTTCAGCTTTCAGCAGAGCACAGCTCACCCTGGGAGCTGGCAGAGCTTTCAGCTCAGAATCTGCAGTAACGTGACTGTTCAGTGAAACAACTTTTCCATCTTTTATCACACTGTCATAAAGACGGATTAAAGAGCAATTTCTAATTGGTGGAATCCTCTAGAAATGACTTGTATGTACATGAAGGGTTGGTTGTGTGCATTGTATGTGACAGATTGGTTTGGTGTAATGTAATTTCTGTGTATGGGGTAAATAAACTGGGCCACTATTTCCGTGTGTAATGTTTAGTACACAATACCACTTGCACAGGCACATTTTATTTCTGTTTCTCTCTTTAAAGGTGTGTAATGGGTGCACAGATTGCATGGACCAGTTAGTTTCTCCTGTCCATTATTTGTGCAACTTCCTGCCTGCAAGTAAAGATAACAACCGGAGTTGTGGCCTGATTTCATTACATTTAATCCAAGCTCCCACAATATCAGGCATGTCAGATCCATTGGCAATGAGCGAGCATTATAATTAACACACTTTCTGAGCATGCTGACCTCTTGTGAGGGGTCAGCGCATTGCTTTAAAACAAAATGTCATCAGATTCTTCTTTCTTTTCTTCCTTGCTACCCTCCTGACCATTGCAGTCAGGTCAAAAGGACTTTATGATAGTTTTCTGGATTCCAACACTAGACATGAGGTGACAAGTGCAATGTTTTTTAATTTTTTTTTGCTTTGCATAACAAAATTTTCTATTTCCAGGTACATTTACATTTCTTCCCTTCACAGATATCAGCTATCAGAACTCTTCCATCCAAGTATAGACATCACCACTACATCCTATACAAAAGCCCTTATTATTATAGCAGACAGGTCTACATCAACATATTGTAGAAAAAGTTGCTATGATTTATGAAAACTATTTGTTTTTGAGTGTACCATACATGTTAAGAAGTCCAAAGGAATGTATTCCATGATTAATTTACGCCAACCAGAAAGTCCCGGGGCCTTATCGCTATCCAACGAAGTACAATGTTCGTCCTCGCACAAAAAGTCAGGATATTTAAGAAGTTTTTTCTGATGTGCATTAATAATACGACTGCTGGGTGGGCCCAAGAGAAAAGACACTGGGTCCAGTTCAAGCTCCATCTTCAGCATCTTTTCCATTTCGCCCAAAGTATCACTCCAGTATGCCTGAAGTTTGGGACATGTCCAAAAACAATGTGTGAGAGTTCCAGTATTTCCTTTACATTTAAAATGCATTGGTGAAACCCCTGTCTTAAATTTCAAGAGATGATCTGGAGTCAGATGGGCTTTATGCAGAATTTTGAGTTGCAATGCTTTAGTTCTATTACAAACTGAAATTTTCTTTGCATTATCACAGATGTCTTCCCATGCTTCAGCTGTAATTCCTACTCCCAGCTCTTCCTCCCAGACCCTTCCTAGCTGCTCAGCCTCTCCACAAGAACATTCCCTCAGGATGCTGTAAAAAGTACTGATGGAGACTTCACCCTTAGAACAAAGCATCCTCTTTTCTATGCCAGAACTATAGAAATCAGTTAACAATGATGTTTTTTTCTGTATATAATCTCTTATCTGAGAGAAACGAAAAAGATCCTTGCTGAGTATATTGAATTTCTGTACTATTTGACTAAAAGACATCATCATTCCTTCATCAAACAAGTTTCCTGGATGGAAAATACCTTTAGAAATCCAAAGTTTAAATCCAGAATCCATTATGCCAGGCTGCCGGTTATTGGAGTGAAGGGTGATATTTTCACTGTGTTGCCCTCAATTTGTTGCACAGTCCTCCAAGCCCTGATTGTGTTAATTATTATTGGATTGTGACAATATTCCTTAACTAATTTCATCTTATTGAGGAAAAGCAAATTAATAAGAGGGCATTTTGTTTGTGAGTCTTCAATGTCCAGCCAGATTGAGGAGGGATCCCTGCAAACCCAGTCAACCATATAAGATTAACAAAAAGGAACTTAATTGATATTTTTTGATGTCTGGAAAATCCAGACCCCCTAGACTACTGTGAAGCTGTAGCTTAGACATTTTAATACAGGGTCTTTTTTTGTTCCAAGTGAAAGAACCAAACCAACCATTTTTTTTTTAAAAAAGTGTTTGTTGGGTGAAAATAACTCAAATTATTCGTATTGGGTAGAGCAGACGAGGAAGAATGTTCATTTTGAGCAAGGATATTCGTCCAAGCCAAGAAATAGGAAGAGTGCTCCATTGCTCAAGATCCTGTTTGATTTTGTCAAATAACTGTGTAAAGTTAGCTTTGAACAATTGATCAAACGTAGGTGTGATGAATATGCCCAAGTAAACAAAACCTGTCTGTGACCATTTAAAGGGGAAAACACCCTGAACAGAGAAAGCAGTATCTCCCAGTGGCCATTCCCATTCTGACATGTCTATCCACAGCCTCCTCTACTGTAAAGATGAAGCCACACTCAGGTTGGAGGAACAACACCTTATATTCCGTCTGGGTAGCCTCCAACCTGATGGCATGAACATTGACTTCTCTAATTTCCATTAATGCCCCACCTCCCCCTCGTACCCCATCTGTTATTGCCCATCCTCTGGGCCTCCCCCCTACCCCCTTTCTTTCTCCCTAGGCCTCCCATGCCATGATCCTCTCATATCCCTTTTGCCAATCAGCTGTCCAGCTCTTGGCTCCATCCCTCCCCCTCCTGTCTTCTCCCATTATTTTGGATCTCCCCCTCCCCCTCCCACTTTCAAATCTCTTACTAGCTGTTCTTTCAGTTAGTCCTGACGAAGGATTTCGACTCGAAACGTCGACGGTACCTCTTCCTAGAGATGCTGCCTGGCCTGCTGTGTTCACCAGCAACTTTTATGTCTGTTGCTTGAAATTCCAGTGCCTGCAGATTTCCTCGTGTTTGGGCCTTTTACTAAACCCGTTTGATCTTCTTTTATGATAAAAGGTAACACAGCTTCTAATCGCAACGCTAAGGTTTTAGATAAGATTTTAAAGTCAACATTTAACAATGAAATAGGCCTGTAGGAGGCACAATCTTCAGCGCTCTTTCCTTTCTTAAGAATTAGGGAGATGTTGGCTTCTCTCAATGATGATGGGAGGAGACCACAGTTAAATGCATGGTTGAACATGTTTAGCATAGGCTCTGATAATAACCTTGTGAACTATTTATAGAATTCGCTAGTGAGTCCATCAGGACCAGGGGCCTTCCCACTTTGGAGCTGTCTCACAGCTTCCTGTATCTCATGTATAGATAACAGAGCATTGAGGAGGGACTCTTGTTCAGAAGAAATGCCTGGCAGATCTAAATTCTTGAAAAAAGGACTCCATTTTACATTGTCCATCACTACATTGCTCAGATTGATATAATTTAGAATAAAAATTCTTAAACACAACATTAATCATTTTAGAATTACTAGTGAGGGCTCCAGTCCCATCCCTAATTGAAGCAACAGTCTGAGAGGCCTTTTTCTTTCTAGCTAAGTAAGCTAAATACCTACCTGGTTTTTCACCACGTTCAAACAATCTTTGTTTAGCAAATGTCGATTTTCTTTTGGCTGCTTATGTTAAATAAAGAGTTTAGTGTAGCGTAGGGCTGTGATCTTCTGCAACTTGATTGCAGAAGGCTTATTAATATGATCCTTCTCAGCTGCTGCAAGTCTTGCTTCCACTAGGCGCTGCTGCTCCGTATCTTGTCGCTTCTCACTAGCAGAGTAAGAGATATTGAATCCCCTTGCATAGGCCTTAGTGGTTTCGCAGAGCATCAATGGACTACTAGCTGATTTGGAATTAATAGATAGGAAAGTTTCGAATTTGGAAGTAAAGTGGTCTATAAACTTATTATCTTTTAGAATAAAAGGATTCGGCCTCCAATACCGCTAAAATTCCCTAGTCTAGTTAGGGTGGGGAAGAAGCCATTGTACTCCTTGAATCTTTTTAGTTGCACCAAAGCTGAGTTACTACTTTATATAATATTATATTGCTGTATATGACATGTTTAGCAAAAGTCTGACCCTTCAGTTGTCCATCCGTCCTCTGTCTGATCTCTGGTGGCTTTTTTGCCCTGTCCTGTTTCATGGACTCCAGTAGAGAAGTGAAGCTGTCCGTGGCAGTGTTGTTGGGAATTCACTAACATGACCTTGTCACTCTGTAGTTACTGCACCTGAAGAGCAATAAGTACCTGACTGTGAACAAGAGACTGCCAGCCCTACTGGAGAAGAATGCCATGAGAGTTACACTGGATGCTGCTGGTAATGAAGGATCCTGGTTCTACATTCAGCCATTCTACAAGCTGCGCTCCATAGGTGACAGTGTAAGTAGAAAACTTGGCTAGGCGATGTGAAGTACAGAGCAACACTGCCTTAAACCTTTTGACAATGGGATTTGTAAGACCGTAAGATGTAGAAGCAGAATTAGGCCATTTGGCCCATTGAATCTGCTCTGCTATTTGATCTTGTCCGATTTATTATCCCTCTCAAACCCATTCTTCTGCCTTCTCCCTGTAACCTTTGACACCCTTACTAATCAAGAACCTATGAGCCTCCACTTTAAATATACCCAATGACGTGGCCTCAACAACAAGCTATAGCAATGAATTTCACAGACTCACCACCTTAGCTCTGTTCTAAAGGTACCTATTCTAAGGCAGTGCCCTCTGGTCCTAGACTCTCCCACTATTGGGAACAACCTCTCAATATCCATTCTATCTAGGCCTTTCAGTGTTTGATAAGTTTCCATGAGATTTCCCCTCATAAATTTGCTTTCAGTGTGGCCTCAGATTGGTTTAATTTTCTCACTGAATACAGTTCATGTAGAGAGAGGGAGAGATGAGAAACAAATCCTTCAGCCATTCAAGCACCCATTTATACTCTAATCCACCTTAAACCCATTTTATTCTCCCCAAGTTCCCATCAAATGCCCCATATTCTGCACTAGGGGCAATCTACAGCAGGTACAGAACCTTCCAACTTGCACATCTTCTGGGATGTGAGAGGAAACTCTTGCAACTGATTAAGACACGCATGTTTGCAGGGAGAATAAGAGAGCCCCACAGGCTCAGGGTTGAACCCTGGTCTACAGAGCTGTGAGGGCAGCATGTCTATTAGCTGGGTTTCTGCGCTATTGTTGGACACATTTGGACCATCCTTTTGGGGGAAAAAATGGTATGGAGGTTAGAAGCAGTATTTAAACCAGACTTCCATTTGCCACCCTCTCAACTCTAGCTCATTAAGGTTCTGTAGGCCCCAAAGGTTCTAGCTTTGTTCACCCATCCACCTGTGATCTCTCTGGGGGCAGTGATGTGTGTGTGGTGGCTTTCAGGAGGTAGGATGATCCACTCCTGATTGCCAGTTGCTCCCATTATAATGTTGAACTTCAGTGTTTTTGAGTTACTGCTGTCTCTACACTCTGTCAACGTCCTGAGGTCTGATTGGCCTAAGATGCCACTGGTCACTCAGAATTTTATTCAAAAATTTGGCATTGATGGACCAAACAAGGGGAAAACTAACAAAATTAGGCAAACTGAAGTTAAGCTCAAGTGTATAATGCAGTTACCTTTGTGTAATGACATAGACCGTAGAACCTTTAGTCCAAAGAACCAGAGTTGAAAATCTGTTATTTAATAAACGAGCTTAAGCAATGAAATATATATTCAGACTTAAACGATTTATCTTTTTCTTAACCCTGCCTTCCCAAGGTGGTAATTGGAGATAAAGTGGTACTGAACCCAGTTAATGCTGGCCAGCCACTTCATGCCAGTAATTGTGAATTGGTGGACAATCCTGGATGTAAAGAGGTAAGGAAAAATATTTTTCTGATTGTATGGTGACACTGCATCCCATGAGCTACTATCTATAATCCAGTGGCCATTTTGTGTAAGAAAGACATAAACAAGAATCCAAGAACCCAGCAGGCAGATCAGGTATTAATGTTTTTAGTGGGAACTGATGAGGGAAGAATTTTTATCTAGATGTTAAGAGGTGTCACATGATTCGGGAGACATCAGTCAACAGGTAAATTAAAGGAACAAGTTGGTTTATTACTTGATTTGAATAACAGCTCTCTGATGCAGCACTTGGTCAGTACTGCACTGGAATATCACCCTGGACTAGATGTTCATGTCCAAGTACAGGACTGGAACTCCTGATTCATGAGGGCTATCAAGTAAGATTTCTATGCTAATAGTACAGATTACATTAGCAGTGCCTCCCAACCTGGGATCCACTGACTCCTTGATTAATGGTAAAGGTCCATGGCATAAGAAAAATCTTGGAAACCCTTGCACTCGGCAAACCAGGATGATAACAGATGCTATCACTGGTTGCTCTCACTTGCAAGTGTATTGATTATTCGTGGTGCCCATATTCTGGAAATGCCTTGCTCTTACTGATTGAGCACACAGATTTTGTGCGGTAGGTTTGAGAAAGCTGAGGTGAGTGTTTCCTGGCAATTGGATGAGCAATGCTAAGACCCTGCTACCATAATAATACTTACTCATTTTGATAAAGAAAACTTTAACTCTATATAGTAAGCAATAGTTACCTGATGTCACTATTCCAGAGAGTAAGGTTCAGCCAATTGTAACTTGAATAACAATCCTCTATCATTTGGAAATGATATTTTGCAGCGATCTTTCAAGTGCAATCAATTTCATTGTTCTGTTTAAAAACCCATCTCAAAGTTTCTTACATCTGTCTGCTCCAGGTTAACTCTGTGAATTGCAACACTAGTTGGAAAATTGTTCTGTTCATGAAGTGGAGTGACAATAAGGAAGACATCTTGAAAGGGGTGAGCGGCTTTGCACTGCTTGTAATATATAAACATTCATGTCACACATTCTCAAATGGCTTCAAGAAAATTGTGTGAATTTATCTATTCCTTCTGACAGGAGCCGTTGAAGTTGTCCAAGCAAACCTATTTTTCGTTTGTAATCCTGAGGTCCAAGTTCATAACTCCTTGCGGAACGGACTTGATGGGTCAAATGACCTAATTCTGCTCCTATATCTTATGGATTAAAACGGCAATACAAGTGCTATAAGATAAGAGTGGTGTATGGCACATTTGCTTTCATTGGTTGAATGTAGTCAGAAAGTCATGTTGCAGTTGTATAAAACTGTAAGGCTGTATTTGGAGTATTTTGTGCAGTTCCAGTTCCTCTTTATTTGAAGGAATATGGAGGCTTTTGAGATGGTGGAGAAGAGGTTCACCAAGATGCTCTGTCGATTAGTAAGTACTAACTATAGGGAAAGGTCGAACAAACCTGCATTGTTTTCTCTGGAATTTCTGAGACTGAGGGGAGACGTAACAGAAATGTATAAAATTATGAGAGGTGTAGATGGTGTCTTTTTTTTTCCCCCAAGATATAAATGTCAACTACTTGGGGTGTAAAGGTGATGTGCAGGGCAACTTGTCCAAACAGAGTGGAAGATGCCTGGAATGTACTGCAAAGGGAAGTAGTGGAAGCAGATGTTATCGTGACATTTAAGAGAGACATAGATAGGGATTTGAACATGCAGGGAAATGAGGGACATGGGTCATGTGCAGGCTGATTGGATTAGTTTAATTTGGCATCGTACTTGGCTCGGTTATCGTCGACCGAAAAGGCCTGTTCTACGTCCCAATATATTTAGGATGATAAGATTCGATAATGGCCACATTTATTCCAGCCCAAGGGTTCAATGGAGGGAAACAGAGTCAATATCCTCGCTCCTGATGAAACATCAACTATGTCTGCCTGACCTGCTGAGGATTTTCAGCATCTCTATTTTTATTTCAGATTTCCAGCATCTGTGGCTTTGTACTTCTACATGACTGACTAACCCAGGGCCTTATTGGCTGTGTGGTTGATGCAAAGCAAGGAGCACTGGTGGATATTGTTACTGTTATTCTGGAATTCCAGATCCTATCGCCACCTCTGCTGCACAATTCAAAAATAATGATCCCAGGAATGAAAGGTTTAATGTATGAGTAGCATTTGATGCCTCGGGACCTGTACTCAGAGTTAAGAAGAATGTGGGGTGGGAGGGGGGGAAGTCGCAGTGAAACCTGTTGAAAGGCCTAGACAGAGTGGATGTGGAGAGGATGTTTATTATACTGCCATTGGGGGGTGGGGAGTGGGTGGTCTAGGATCAGAGGGCACAGTGATAACAAAGACAAGGAATTTCTTTAGCCACAGGGGTGGTGAATCTGCGGAATTCATTACCACAGACGGCTGTGGAGGCCAAATCATCGGGTATATTAAAACCGAAGGTTGATAAGTTCTTGATTAGTAAGGGCATCAAAGGTTCTGAGGAGGTGACAGGAGAATGGGTTTGAGATGGATAATAAATCAGCTGTGGTGGGAATGGTGGAGCAGACTTGATGGGTCGAATGGCCTGATTCTTCTCTGTTTCACGGTCTGAAGAGAAAGCTCTCGTTTATATTTCAGAGCAGCACAGTGGGACTTGATGCTGCCTCACGGCTCCTGCAACTTGATTTTGATCCTAATCTCTGCTGGTGGCTGTGAAAATTCTGCACATTCCCCCTGTGACCACATGGGTATCCCCAGGTGCTCTCCCTTCACTCCCACATCCCAAAATATGCACATTGGTAGGTTAATTAGTCTTGTAAATTGTCCCTAGTAACAAGGTGGTAGAATCTGGCATCAGATGAAGGGAGTGCAGGAAGAATATAATCAGAATAGTGTGAAGGAGTAGTTAACACAGACTTGCTTGACTGAATGTACTATTTGTACTGTTTGAACCTAGCAGCTTGGGACAGCCCAGAATTCCTTCAGTTAGTCATCTTTTGCAGCTTAGTCACTGCAATCTGATCTAACTGTGACCAGAACAGAGTCCAGCAGATGGTCAGTGGAATGAGATGAGGAGCATATAATCCATTTTTGAAGTGGTGTTAGTTGATGATGGATGTCACCAGGATGCGGGAAAGAAACCTTGTGGTCTGTAAGAGCGTACGTAAGACCTCCAATTTGATGCCTCGTTTAAAAGTGGGCACTGTCAGTGTTCATATGGTCGAGCATCAACTGCATTTTGTGCTCCAGCCCATGAGATAGGACTTGAAACTGAGCAGAATTGAGAATGCCTCGTGCTGCGGGCAGTTGACATTGGTGATGAAGTAGACTCCGAAAACTCACATTTGTTCTTCAATCACACTTCATTTACTTGTACACAAGGAGAACAGCATTTCCCCTGTCACCACACTGTTCTGTTCTGATCAGAGAAATGAAGTTTTTATACAGAATTGACTAGCAGTTATGGATATTGAACAATTGATGGCCTTGCATGTTGCAAGATAACTCGTCATTCACAATACAGATGTGAAAAGTCAATTAAAACTGCAAGCTCGCAACCTATGCTTGAAGTTCATAAAGTAATTGTCCCTTTTTGTGTGTGTGTGTGTGTGTGTGTGTGTGGCCCATGTCCTTCTGCTGCAACTTGCCTTGTCTCCATATACAAATGGCTCCAATATCCTGCTGAGCAAAGGGAAGCTATGCTCTTCAAAGAACTTTAAAAGATAATTCTTGGCTGTTTAACCCTTGCCTTGCTGTAACTTTCACACCACCACATTTCTTGCCCAGCACCTGGTACATTTTGCTGCTTCCAAGCTTGGGAGCCCAACCTACCCTCTCCAATAGGCACTGCAGGGAGCCTGTGAGTCTTTTGTTATATTAGAATAATTCAGTAGGGTTTCCACAAATGCTTAAAATAAATAGGAACATCATAACCTAGGGCTCTAATTCTCTAGCTGAAGTGCTGCTTGCTGTCTCTGGGGAATCCATGGATTTCTCCAAATCCTGAAAAGGAGTGATGAGATGTCTTCATGATTTTATAGGAGGAGTGTATATTATATTGATCTCTGCTGCCCTTTAAACTAAACTATTTTGCTAGCTTTGAGGACTTGATCTTAAACACGTGGCCTCAACTGGCCAAAAGTTGTAGTGGTGCGTTGAGGGGTGAACTGCATCGTCATACTGTCCAAGAGCTAGATCATTTCCCATTTCATAGGAGGCATGTCTTCACAATATACCAGGAAGTGGTTCTTTCTGCATTCTGTATGAGACAAAAGAAAAGATTAATGAATATTTTCGGGTGGGTGGGGTGGAAGGTAGGACATAATCCTCCCCTTTCTATCTTGCACGGGCACACATCCTTTGCTGATGAGAATGTTTGGTATGGCACTGAGAGCTTAGATTCCCTTTGGGCATATTTAGAAGCTTGATGCTGCTCAACAAACTACCCAGCTGTCTGTATTGTCAGGCGCCCATATGTGATAGAGTCGATTCCACCTTAACTGCCTCAGTTCCAGAAAGCATTCATCCTCTATTCCACTGACCTTCTCAAGGTGACTTTATCAACTGTGAATAAGCAGGGTTTTTGTCCATGGTAGTATGTTATTAACTAACCAACAAGTGCTGCTTTTGTTTTAATCCCCATCATAGGGCGATGTTGTGCGACTGTTTCATGCTGAACAAGAGAAGTTTCTCACCTGTGACGAATATCGGAAGAAGCAGTATGTATTTCTCCGGACCACAGGGAGGCAGTCTGCCACGTCAGCAACCAGTTCCAAGGCACTGTGGGAAGTTGAGGTATGGCACAGTGTTTAAAACCGGGGCTTGCAGTGGTAAAGTGACATTTGCACGAGGAAATATCAGTGCAGGATTAAACTGAAGTCTGACAAGTCCTACTTTGGACCTTGCTTAATCAACAAAATCATTTTCCACCACAATTTACAGTTTCCAGGTGCCAGCAGAATCCCAGACTCTAATGTAAACAACAGGAATTCTGCAGATGCTGGAAATTCAAGCAACATACATCAAAGTCGCTGGTGAACGCAGCAGGCCAAGCAGCATCTATAGGAAGAGGCGCAGTCGACGTTTCCGGCCAAGACCCTTCGTCAGGACTAACCTTTAACGTTAGTCCTGACGAAGGGTCTCGGCCTGAAACGTCGACTGCGCCTCTTCCTATAGATGCTGCTTGGCCTGCTGCGTTCACCAGCGACTTTGATGTATGTTCCCAGACTCTAATGAACTGCTGTGGTCAAGGGTCCAGTTTCCCTATGCCAGTGGTGGTTCCTTCCAATTTATGCAAGGCCAGTATAAACACAAAAATGGATTAAGTGAAAGAATACAAGATCTAATGTATAATCTTGCACCTTTACCACATGATGGCATCCTGTTCCACTAGTCCCCACCTCTTTATGAAGTGGCCATTCAGTGTACAGTGGTGCTCGAAATTTTGTAAACCTTGTAGAATTTTCTCTATTTCTACATAAATATGACTTAAAAATTGATCAGATCTTCACGCAAGTGCTATGTTACGTAACCCGTAACGGTTTAAATAAACCAACAGTAATAGACCACGCCTTGAGTTTGGTTTTGGTGTTAAAACCACTATCTTTATTTGTATCTACTTAATATAGTAACTTAAACAGGAATAATCAAAAGTTAACAATGTTATGAGTATACATATGTGTAAATGTAACTCCCAAACCATTGAGCTCAGGGGGTGGGGAGCACCAGGCTTAAAATCTTGAGATGGTAAGATATGAAAGTTCAGTTCATCCATGGATTAAATGATGTGAGAGAGATATTTGTAATCCAAGGTGAATGTTGAGAGAAGGCATTTATGTCGTATTCCACAGGTTCCACGGTAATAAAACAGAATAACAATCGCCGTAGGTTTTATCCGTCGTCATTCCAAATCCACTTACAAATTATCACCAAAAGTAGCTTATCGCAGGGGTACCGTCCTGAAAGGGAACTACCAGCCAGTCAAGGGTTAACACATGGGTAGATTCCACAAGGTTGCCCCAATCACATAATGTGATACACATCAAGGTTGCTGGTGAACGCAGCAGGCCAGGCAGCATCTCTAGGAAGAGGTACAGTCGACGTTTCGGGCCGAGACCCTTCGTCAGGACGTTCACCAGCAACTTTGTGTGTTGCTTGAATTTCCAGCATCTGCAGAATTCCTCGTGTTTGCACATAATGTGATAACCACTTATCGATGTGCTGGGTGGATGCTTAACCCACCCTTGTGGGCATTTGAAAGTTCCAACCGGTGAACCCCCAGTCACCGGCTTCCTTCCATTGTCCGACTCCAACTGCGACTGACCATGTGTGAGTGAATGTCCTTCCATTGTCCGACTCCAACTGCGACTGACCATGTGTGAGTGAATGTCCTTCCATTGTCCGACTCCAACTGCGACTGACCATGTGTGAGTGAATGTCCTTCCATTGTCCGACTCCAACTGCGACTGACTTAAATCCAAATAAGCTGCGAGTCAAATATGTAAATACGCTGGCAGGCAGGCTGATTCGCCTTTACGGCGCGCGCGTGTGCTCTCTCGCTCTCTCTCTCTCTCTCTGACACTCCACAGCAACTGAAACTTAGGGGTTCATCACACCTTAAACTAGATAAAGAGAACCCAATCTAATAAAAAAAACCAAAAATAATTATACTTGTTAATTTATTTATTGAGAATAATGATCCAATATCACGTGTATTTGTTGGAAGAAGTATGCGATGCCCTGTGGTAATACCTTCTACAAAAGCTTTTGAGTCAGGTATTCCAATCAATGAGATGAGATTGGAGGTGTGGGTTGTAGAGGTGCCCTGCCCTATATATACAAAAAAAAAGACACACAGGTTACTGACATAGCCTGCTCTTCTTAAGAAACATCTGTTTATGTGCACCATGCCTTGATCAAAACAACTTCCAGAGGATCTTAGAAGAAGCATTGTAGAGATGCATGAAGCTGGAAAATGCTATGAAAGCATTTCTAAAGACTTGAGTGTCCGTCAGTCCACAGTAACAGAAATTGTCTACAAATGGAGGAAACTCAGTACTGTTGTTACTCTCCTTAGAAGATCACACCAAGAGCACAACCTGCAACGATGGAGGGGAGAAAGAACCCAAGGGTAACAGCAAAAGACTTGCAGAAATCTCTAGAACTTGCTAAAGTCTCTGTTCATGTGTCCACTATAAGAAAAACACTGAACAAGGATGGTGTTCATGAAAGGGCACTATGGAGGAAGCCACTACACTCCCAAAAAAAACATTGCTGCATGTCTCAAGTTTGCAAAAGACTACCTGGATGTTCTACAACACTTCTGGGACAATGTTCTGTGGACAGATGAGACAAAAGTTGAACTTTTTGTTAGAAATGCACATTGCTGTGTTTGGAGGAAGAAGGGCACTGCACACCAACACCAAAACCTCATCCCAACTGTGAAGCTGGTGGAAGGAGCATCATGGTTTGGGACTGCTTTGCTGCCTCAGGACCTGCACAGCCTGCAATTGTGGAGGGAATAATGAATTCAAAATTGTATCAAGACATTTTACAGGAAAATGTCAGGGTAGCAGTCTGTCATCTGAAGCTGATTAGAGGTTGGATGATGCAACAAGAGCATTATCCGAAAGACAAGAGTAAATCAACAATGGTTTTAAAAGAAGAAGACACGTGTTTTGGAATGGCTGAGTCCTGATCTTATTTCTATAGAAATGTTGTGGAAGGACCTGAAACAAGCAGTTTGTGCAAGGAAACCCACCAACAACCCAGAGGTGAAGGAGGAATGGTCCAAAATTCCCCCAAGCCGATGTGCAGGACTGATCAACAATTACTGAAAATGTCTGGTTGAAGTTTTTTGCTGTAAGAGCGGGGGGGTCACACCAATTATTGAAAGAAAAGGTTTGCAGTGTAGTTATGAAGTGTTATCATTGTAATCTCTCTCCTTCAGGAATCTCACCCCATTGCAAAGCTACTTCCCAGTTAGGTGGTTATTACAGTGTGATCTGCATTCCATCCGTGCTTGCACTAAACATACAGAAAGGGAAGGATTCAGAAAAAAGGCCTAAAGTTGTCTGTGTCTTCGTTGTATTGTAGGTTGTTCAACATGACCCTTGCCGTGGCGGTGCTGGGCACTGGAACAGTCTCTTCCGGTTCAAGCACTTGGCCACGGGCAACTACTTGGCTGCTGAGGTTGGTGATGTGAGTGTTTCTTTTACTTTGAACTTCTCAAATTTAACTGAGTTGTGACCTCCTCTGCAAAATCTAATAGTGATTTAATTTTTTTAGGCCAACCCAGATTACCAGGAGGAGTGTCAAGAATCACGATCGTCGGTAAGTGAAGTTCGTAGGGTGTTTTAAACACTGTGTTCTTTGGAGTGGCGTCAGAGTCAAACAGCATGGAAGTGGGCTCCTTAGCTCAGAGTGCATGCCAACCAAGCGCCCGTTTGCACTGATCCTTCCCTAATCCCATTTTGCCATACCCACATTCCCACCTGCTCCCCTCCCCCACCAGTCCTTAGCAAATAAGTGCAGTTTCTATTTTCGTATACACCGGACTACTTCACAGAAACTACATTCAGGTGCAGGGAGGTGATGTCTTAAAAACTTAATTGAGTTTTGGAGGTAAAGGTAATGATTGTTCAGGGTTTGGAATGCAAGAACTTCATTAAGACATTCAAGGATCCCTTGTACCAGAAGGTTAAGCATATGATATCCATGGAAATATGGTAGGAGGAGGGAATGTCAACTCAGACCATGAGAGGCCTGCGTCAGGCATTTTCATGCCTTACAAGGCACAGATTGGAAGTCTGTGTGGGGTGTCACTCCTCACACAGACTAGAGCAATGTGTGATTAAGTGCCTTGCTCAAAGACACAAACACGCTGCCACAGCTGAGGCTCGGACTAGTGACCTTCAGATCACTAGACGAACTCCTTAACCACTTGGCCACGTGCCCAACATATGGTAGATTCAGTTCAAAACTGACTTGGTCACAGACCATGGATGGTAGTGGTCGGGGGTGTTCTTCTACCTGGAAGTCTTGTCGTGTTCTGCCAGGATCACTGCTGGGACCTTTGAGATAAACTTGAGCAAAAAATGTAGGTGGCCTGAATAAGTAAGTTTGCAGTGGTGTGAAAAGTGGCAGAGTTGTGGATCGTGAGGAAAGTTGTCAAGCGATATCATAAGATATTAATCGGTTGACAGTAAGGATGGAGGACTAGCAGATGGAAATTAATCCAGACAAGTGTGAGGTTTCCTTATGCAAAACATCTGTCCATACTCGTCCTCCATTCACTGTATTTCCTGTTGAAGCTAACCTGCTGATATTGGGAGGAGTTGGTTCAGCTGAAAGTTTTTTGCAAAAATATTGTCTGTCAACTATAGGGTTGCTGATGACAGGCAAGTTGTTCAGGGGCAATAATACAGGATGAAGATCATTTGTCACTAAGGGAGGAAAGAACAAATTAATGAGTTATAGCCAATACTAATTTTATTTTGAGGTCAAATTGCTTTAGCTCCTTGAAGTAATAGAGAGCATTACATCCGTTGTCTAGTTGGTGATATTATGAAATATAAAATGATTCAGAATCAGCTTTGTTATCACAAGCACATATCATGAAATTTGTTGTTCTGTGGCAGTAATAAGTGCAGGGTATAAAGATTACTTTAAGTTACAAACAAATAAACAATGTAAAGAGGATTTCACGTTCCCACATACTTTGTCGATTCTGGCTTCTTCCTCCTCCTTTTCCAGTCCTGATGAAGAGTCTTGGCCCAAAATGTTGACTGTTCAGTCCTCCCCACAGAAGCTGCCTGACCTGCTGAGTTGCTTCACATTTTTTGTGTTCATCTGCTGAGTCTCTTGTGTTTGTTCATTATAACTTGTGAGGCTGGTGTGATGGTATAGATAATGATTTGGCTGAGAATTGGTAAGCAGAGAATATGCAGTCATGGGAAGATAGTGCGTGTGTGTGTGTGTGTGGGGTGGGGGGAAGGGCTAGTATTCTAGCCTGAAAGGGTGATGGAGGCAGAAACTTTTAGATTCGAGACTAGATGCACACAAAGGTAAGAGCTGGGAAGCTGAATCACAGTGTAAGTATCTTGCATTCAATTCTGACCACTGGTCTTTTGAATGTAGAGTCTGCACACTCTCTCTGTGACCGCATGGGCTACCTCCAGATTCCCCTCTCCTCTCAAAATGTATGTGGTTGTTCAGTTCATTGGTGACTGTGACTTGCCCCCGACGTGTAGATGAGTGATAGTTTCTTGGGGCTGACAGAAATGTGAAGAAAATAAAATGGGATTTGTGTGGTTCGCTGGTTGGCAGGATCTCTTGGGGTCAGAGGGCATGTTTCCATGCTGAGATTGTTCTGGTCAAACCTGGAGTACGCTCCTGGCTGATGTGGGTAATGAGCTTCTCGTGTAATAGATTTCTGCAGGTCAATGATTCTAGTGCCCCTCCTGGATGACTCTTTATCAGTATGTTACCTTTTGCATATTGTTGACCTAAATTTCAATATGATCAAAAATATGTCATTACAAAGTTTGCAGAGGATATAAACTTGGAAATGTCACTAACTGTGAGAATGCTGGTAACCATGTGGGAAGGCAAAGGCAAATCTAGAGCAACAGAATGGTGCTTGGCTACTGAAGCTTAAAGTGTCAAGTTGTGGAGAGGTGAAATGATCTAAATAGCTTAATTTAAACTGGGAAGGGAACTAAGCACGTAGTGTGTACTTTAATAGTAAGCAGGAGTGCACCATCCACCTCCTACCAGTTGCCCTCCCCACCTCCCTCACTTTCTTCCACGCTCCATCACACTCTCCTTTCAGATTTCATCATCTTCAGCCCTTTGTCATTCTACATCAGTGGTCCCCGACCTCCGGGCCGCGGACCGATACCGATCCGTGAAGCATGCAGGGGTGCAGCAGTCGCCGGGGCGCACCCAGCACATCTTTAAGAAAAAACCTGAAATAAACAAGCTAAGTAATTAGGTGCTGCTCGGCATGTAAATGTTGGCCCAGATCAAGGGCAACACCTAATTAACTAGCTTGTTTGTTTCAGCTTTTTTCTTAAAGATGTGCTGGGTGCGTCCCAGCTACCACTGCATGCTTTGCGGCCCAGTACCGGTCCGCGGCCCAGAGGTTGGGGACCACTGTTCGATATATCCCCTCAAGCTGATGAATCAAATGGCCACTACCTTTACTTACAGACCCTCCCCCCCCCCATCTTTTTATTCTGGTGTTTTCCCCCCTTCCTTCTCAAACCTGAAGAAGGGTCTCTCCCCAAAATGTCGACTTCATTCATTTCCATAGATGCTACCTGACCTGCTGAGTTCTTCCAGCATTTTGTGTGATGCTTAGTATTGAGAGATGCCTGTTCATATACATGTAGCAGAAAAGTGACATAGAAAACTACCAGGTTTGAATCTGTCACCTCCACTCCTCCCAGCTACCAATCCTATCCCCATTTTTGTCTTCAAAAATAAAGAAATTAACTCATTCCTCTGCTTCAGTTACTTAAATGCAAGTTTGATAGTTCTGAAGTGTTTGGATAGATTTTACTGGCATATTGGGTAAAAGGGTGTGATGTACCTTTTGAAAGGTACTAGTTCCTGGTATTGTGACATGGGTTGGCAGTGTGATATCTGATTCAGATTTGTTTATCAGACATACATCAAAACTTTGAGTGAAATGTGTAATTTACATTAACAACCAACACAACTGAAGACTGTGCCTGGGGCAGCCAGCAAATGTCACCACATATTCCAGTGCCAGCATAGCGTGTTCCTTCATGCTTGGCCAAATAACACAGAACAAAGCAGAATACAGCAAGTGGCAAAGCAATAACAGCCAAACAATTTCAGTTTGTTCCTCCCTCCAGCCTACTCACATACAGTCCTCCAACCCCAGTACAGACTATCTTCAGTCTTCAGCTCCAGTCTCCAGCAGATTTGTGAATTCACAGACAATGGGACTTAGATTTCTCCAGCAGGCTCACCGAGACTCACATACTTGGAAATTATTTTCCTCTTGAAAGAGTACACCAGTGTATCAATCAATCAGTTGTAGCCATTGCAGTCACATTGTAACTTAATGTCCATATTGGCCAGTTGGATTTCCTACATGGAACTGCAATTCCCAAAGTTTTCCCCACTCCCTGACTTCATGTAGCGAATCAGGTTTAATATCACTGGCATAAACTATGTTGTGAAATTTGTTGTTTTGCAGCAACAGTACAGTGTTGTACACAATGATGAAAACTGTAAATTACATTAAGAATACATCAAAATAAAATGTATTAGTGTGAAAAGAGAGGAAAAATGCTGAGGCAGTGCTCATGGGTTCATTGCCCATTCAGAAATCTAATGGAAGAGGGGAAGAAGCTGTTCCTGAAATGCAGAGTTGTATGGCTTCTGTCACCTCTACCTCCTCCTTGGTAGAAATGAGGAGAGGGCATGTCTGGGGCAAAGGGGTCCTTAATGCTGGATACCACCTCTTTGAGACGTCGCGTTTTGAAGGTGTCTTGGATGCCAGGGAGGCTAGTGCCTGTGATGGAGCTGTCTGAGTTTATAAGTTTTTCTGATCCTGTGCAGAGGCTGTTCCATACCTGGTGGTGATGCAACCAGTTAGAATGCATTCTGTGCTGTCTTCTTGCCTGAGACCTGCAAAGTCAGATTCCACTGCTGGTGAATGATGTCATTTGAGCAGCAGGAGGAGCAGTTGCTCTTTCTTGCTCTGATGCTTGTGCTCGCTTGAACATTTAGTCTTCACACATCTTCAAAAAGCTGTTCTTCAGCTGTTCCATACACGTGAATGAATCCTGCGGAAATCTGATGGCATTTTTAACATGGAGATAGCAATGCTCATCTGGTTAGACATAAAACAACCAAAATAACTTGTTCCAAGTGGTTACAGGATTTTAAGATAATTTCTGACAGAAATAGGATATTACTTGGCAGCAGGGAGAAAGCTAGTTTTACCAGTTGGATATGCATCTTGACATTTAGTACAAAGGAAAGTAATAATGGAATGCAGAGAGAGTGCAGTGGAGGCCGACAATATGGTACAAATCCATGACAAGGTATATAGTGAGGTGTACATTAAGAAGGTTGAGATCTATTGCCGATATTTGATTATCCCCAGTTCATGATAGCAAAACCCTTGTGATCCCTCTGGTGAAGGATCCTCTGCAAACTACAGGCATAGGATAACCATTCCAGATATGACGTTATATGAATAAAGATGTGATGTCAAAGCTCTTGAAGCCAGACCTGTAGTAGCAGGGAGCACTGAATGGAATATCCGTGTGTACAAACCGAATTTTTGGGAGGGGGAGGGTCGAAACTGTTGTACTATTCCAGGGATATGATTGATGTGGATTGATTGGTTGATAGCATTGAAAATGCTATTTTAAAGGTCTGATGTTAAACCGAGGCACAATCTGACCTCGCATGAATGTTATAAAGAGAGCATGACAATGTCTTTTCTCAGTAGTTTGCAAAAGTTAGGCATACTATCTAAAACTTTGACAAACTTCTATAGATGCATGGTGGAAGGTATACTGACTGTTTGCATCATGGACTAGTATGGAAACACCAATGTCCTTGAATGGAAAAGCCTACAAAAAGTAGTGCATACAGTTGAGTCCATCACAGGTAAAGCCCTTGCACTGTTTAGTGCATGTACATCAAGTGTCGTTGTAGGAAAGCAGCATCCATCTCCAAGAATGCCCTGCCATCCAGGCCATGCTCCCTTCTCACTGCTCCAATTAATTTTTGTGCACTAGTTAAAACTTCAATTTTTCTTTTTGCTCATTTGTGTAAACATTGGACAAATGAATAATTTTAAAGTAAAAGACGAAATTGGTTCATTGTCAGATGTACGTAATGCAGTAAAAAGGCAGCTTTGATTTACCTGCTACCCTTGCAGATTATTTCAAAATATCTGTGCATCAGGGTAGTATAAAGGGAGAAAGCAATAACAGAATGCAAAATACAGTGTTGCTTACAGAGAAATTACAGTGCCGGTAGACAAATAAAATGCAAGGATCATGTCAAAGTACACTGGGAGGTCAAGAGCTCATCTTTATTGTGCAAAACATGTGTTCAAGAGTCTGGTAAGAGCAGGATAGAAGCTGTCCATGAGACTAATGGTGAATGTTTTGACGTTTTTATCTCCTGTCTAATGGAAGGGGAGAAAAGGAAGAATAACCGGGATGTGTGAGGGCACTTTGAATATTTCGGTTGCTTTTCTAAAGCATAAGAGGTTGTCAACAGTGTTGATGGAGGGAGTCTGGTTTTTTATAATAGACTAAGCTGTATCTAGAACACTGTAATTTCTTGTGGTCATGGGTACAAGAGCAGTTGCCATACCAAGCTGTGGTGTATCTGGGCAAAACGTTTTCTTTAGTGAATCTATAGAATGTGTGAGGGGGAAAGAGGGATGCCAATTTTCCTTGGCTTTCTGAGGAAGTAAATGCATTAATGTGCTCTGTGGCTCTTTTGCTGACATTGAGGGAAAGGTGGTTACCATGATACTAGACCATCAGGTACCCCATCTCCTTCGTGTATTTCTGCTGCATGTGTACTATTGTGCACTCGTATGAGTTTTTGCTGCTATCTTCCCTAAAGCCTCAAGCACTTTGCCCTCCCACGACCAGCCCGATCCCAAATGCAGAATTTCCTTTGCCACCTTTGCCTCAGGGGGTCTTATTGCTTTTCCAGTTCCCTCCTTAAAACATGCAGTTTATTTCCTATTCCCTTTTAAATGCTTTCCTTATGAACAACTTTTTACCCAAGCACTTCCTTTGTCCTTTGGCTTAGTTCCGATATTTTTCTCATGTGCCTCTCTCAGGCCATGTGACAGTTATCAGGATAATTTGAGGGCAGTGACCTGGTGTCCCAAGGTAGAAACAATCATTATTCTTGTTCTAGCAAGTTTCGCTTCATGAATACTTAAACAAGTCCTTTGATTAAATAAAAATGCCCTTACACTGTGGGATTCAATAATCTTCCTGTATTGAAGAGCAAGCTGAGCAGTGATAAACCTGATAGGAATTTTGTTGTTTTCCACTTGGCTTGATGAGGCCAAACGTGTGTTTTTTAAATACCATAATAAAACATTCTAAACGTAAAATAGATAATAATAATAGCATTATATTTATCCTTTATGTTTCAGGGAAGTTTGCAAGAATTGGTTATTAAGGAATGTCATAAGAAATGGATACTGTTTGGCTGTTGTCATAACAGATGCATATCAAATTGATCTCGTGCTTGATATTAACTAACAAGTCACAGCCCATCATATGACTGTCCTTGAGAAGGTTGAACTAATTGCACTGGATTAAATTGGGAAACTTGTTTAAATGGAATCAGTTGATATTTGACAGTTGAAATAATGTGACAGCATTGATCTTGGAATTCCTGACTTCACTATGAGACTGATCTTCCAGATGGCTGAATGTTCAACTACTTTCTTAGGGCAAAGGGTAAAGTGCTTTTAGAAACACTGACTTCAGACCATATTTGTCACTGGCAGACCAAACACCACCTGAACTATTCTCCACAATAATATCCCCTGGTTAAAATTTGTCAGAAATGCTTGCGGTGAGTGATAAGAATGGCTTTTTAAGGAATTGGTAAAAAGTGAGCAAGATCTGACGTTATTTGGTGTGATAGAAAACAACAGTGATTGAACCCTGTGGAAGTCTATACTAGAATGGTATAGTTGCAGAGAAGGTGTTGTCCTGAGATAGAAAATGTGAAACTTCTCCATGAATTCCTAAACAAATACAAGGAGATATTCTTGTAAGTGTAATATAGCCACTGTAAACTTCCTCTGGGGAAAAAGGAGATGGAAAATTTATTTGTTTCACATCATATTATTACATTCTAGTCAGAAATATGAACTTTGCTCCTCCTTCAGAACTTTTTAGTTTTATCCTTGTTTTCCGATTTGTTCCTCATCTCCCCTCTGTATCCCAACCCCTTATTGAAATGATACAAGTTACACGTTGATTTACATAGACTGTATCAGGGTTAAAAGGTAGATATATAAACAACACTCAAATTGCAAGAAGCATTTTGTCAGATCTCATTCCCACGAGTGTTTTTTTTCCAACTTCCATTTTATTTCCTGCCTTTTAGTTTAGCTGTTATTTAGTTTAAATACTATGGTTGCCATCAAAATAGTTTCAGTGATCAAATCTGCTAATGCAGAATCCAATTTTGGTAGTCCAATCACAGACTAGAATCTTTTTTTCCCCAATCATTCTCATCCATACATATTTGGTGCTAATCCTAAATAAAATTTTTCTTGCCAGTTATCCTTTACAAAATATTTTTAAACTGCCAACTTGTCTACAACTATGGTGCCGCAATCTCTCCTTGTTCTGAACCGTCAAATCTGACGGGGTGTGAGCAGGGTGAAAAGATGCCTCAGAGTATTTCCATTCTGGCAAATCTCTATTTCATGATTTCCCATTGTAAACTCTGTCAAAAATGTTGGAATTAAACATCCTTGCCAGGTTGGACTGAAAAGACAACTCCTATTTGAGTTCCAAGCCACTCAGGTTCAAAACCTAGCAAGTTCAGCCGACTGCCATCTGCAATTTTTTTGGCTGGTGCTCAACCACATCTTTTGTGGTGGATTTTGTGTTGGAATTACACAAGGTAGTTTGTCCCAATGTTATTCCTTTCAAGGAACTGTGGAAATAATTTACTCCTGAGCAGTCTATAAATTTTGCTTTTTCAACTATTGTCATTTCCTTTGATAAAAGTTGTTAGTGGATAAGTTTCCACTAACCGAGCATTGCATTACATATACCAATACATTGCATGAAATAGCTCTCCCCTCCTTACTAGTTTTCTGGGCAATCACAGGCAACACATTGGTCTTTCATTCATTTCCTATCCATGGCACAATTATAAGCACATTATTGTTATTAGAATTGGATTATTATTGTCTCATGTACTGAGATAGAGTGACACACAATTTTATTTGCACACCATTCAGACAGCTCATTCCATTCTCAAGTACATCCAGGTAGTAAAGTGAAGGCAGAATACAATGTTGCAATTACAGAGAGTGCGGTGCAGGTAAGCAATGTGCAAGGGCCTTAATGAGGTTCACCCTTTACCATACTTTGGAGCAGAATTCAGTCATTTGGCCTTTCGAGTCTGCTCTGCCATTCTATCATGGCTGATTTATTATTCCCCTCCACTCTATTCTCCGGCTTCTCCCCATAACCTTGGACATCCTTGCCAATCGAGAACCGCTCAATCTCTACCTTAATGTACCCAATGACTGGGCCTCCACAGCCATCTGTAATGGTGAATTCCTTAGACTCACCACCTTCTGGCTAAAGAAATTCCTCCTCATTTCTGTTCTAAAAGGACATCCTTGTATTCTGAGATGATGCCCTCTGGTACTAAAAACCCCTCCTATGGGAAATATCCTCTCCGTGTCCACTCTATCTCGGCCTTTCAATGTTCAACAGGTCTTAATAAGATCTCCCTCATTCTTCAAATCTCCAGTGAATGTAGGCCCAGCACTATCAAGCCCTTCCTGTACATTATTTTCATTCCTGGTATCATTCTTGTGACCCTCCACTGGACCCTCTCCAATGCCAGCACAGAGTTTCCTAGATAATGAACCTAAAATGGTACATGACAATGAGATTGCCCAGCAGTGGCTCCTCCTTCGGGTAGGGTAACCCCATTATTGTGCTTCATACATAAAAGACATGCACATTATCCACATCAGAATACATATTACACCAACTCATTTCCTTTACTCCAGAACCCAGTGCTTGAAGTTAGTTCTTTCATGACAACCAGTGATTTGTTGATGTCTACTTTGGGAATATGTTGGGAATGTTAACAGAAGACGACTACAGATTAAACTGGGTCAACTAGTTGGTTCCCAGATGGAGTGGTTAATTTTTAGAAGCTAAATGTTTCAATGCCTTAGCATAAAGTAGTGCCAGTTATAAGCTAGTAACTTTTAAGAGGCTGGTTAAAGATGAGTGAGCAGGCATTGTAAATATTCTTTGTAATCGAAAATTAAGTTCCATTTAGTATTGTTCTTTGACTTTTTATCTAACACTCTTGTGTGTATCGCCTTCATCAGATTGACTCTGACCAGGAAGCCTTGAGGAACAGAATACGCAGCTTCCAAGAGAAGGTGATGTACATGCTGGTGTCGGTGCCTGAGGGGAATCACATTTCCTCCATCTTCGAACTAGACACAACCACTCTCCAAAGAGGGGACTCGCTTGTTCCAAGGTATGATTTTTCAGCAGGCTGAAGGTCATTTGTTGGTGACGCAGTGTGAGGTTTAATAAGAGTTTGAGAGCTTTCAGGTTTTCATTGGGGCCAATAAAAGGCAATGAGGTGTAAGCAGAGTGGCCATCCTATGAGTGGGGTATTGTTGGAATGGTCCAGCTTTGGTTCAACAGGTTTGGGAGGTTCGAAGTTAAAAACTTTCTGCTAAGTTTTTTTTCTCTCTCCGTGCATAGCTAGTGAACTGAGCTAGTGATCCAGAGGTAGTTGTATGTTCCTTGTGTGAGATGTGGGAAATTTGAGAGACCCCCAGTCTTCCTGATAGCTACACCTGCATGAAGTGCATTGAGCTCCAGCTCCTTAGAGACCATGTTAAGAAACTGGAGCTGCAGCTGGGTGCCTTTGTCTGACAGGCTGTATCACTGTCTGGTATGGAGAGGCTACTGCACAGGACCAAAAGAAGCTGCAGAAGGATGTTAATCTAGTCAGCTCCATCTTGGGGACAAGCCTACAAAGTACTCAGGATATCTTCAAGGAGTGGTGTCTCAGAAAGGCAGCGTCCATTATTAAGGACCTCCAGCAGTGGGGCATGCCCTTTTCCCATTATTACCATCAGGTAGGAGGTATAGAAGCCTGAAGGCACATACTCAGTGATTCAGGAACAGCTTCTTCCCTCCTGCCATCTGATTCCTAAATGGACATTGAATCTTTGGACACAACCTCACTTTTTTTAATATACGGTATTTGTTTTTGTACTTCTTTAATCTATTCAATATACGTAATTGATTTACTTGTTTATTATTATTTTCATATTATTTATTTTTTCATGTTTCTATAAGATCTCCTCTCATTCTTCTGAATTCCAGCAAGTACAGTCCCTGGTGACTCAATCTCTCCTTGTAATCTAACCCCCTCATCCTTGGAGTCAACCTGGTGAACCTCCTCTGCACCACCTCCAAAGTCAGTATAGCCTTAAGTTAAAAGACCAGAACTGCACACAGTGCTCCAGGTGTGGCCTCACCAGTACCCTGTGCAGTTGCAGCATGACCTCCCTGGTCTTAAATTCAATCCCTCTAGCAATGAAGGCCAACATTCCATTTGCCTCCTTGATAGCCTGCTGCACCTGCAAACCAACGTTTTGTGATTCATGCACAAGCACTCCCAAGTCCCTCTACACAGTAGCATGCTGCAATTTTTTTTACCCTTTAAGTAATAATTTGATCTTCCATTTTTCCTTCCAAAGTGGATGACTCCGTATTTACCAACATTGTACTCCATCTGCCAGACCTTTGCCCACTCACTTAACCTATCTAGATCTCCCTGCAGACACTCTGTATCCTCTGCACAATTTGCTTTTCTGCTCAATTTAGTATCATCAGCAAACTTGGATACACTACACTTGGTCCTCTCTTCCATATCGTTTATGTTTATTGTGAACTGTTGCAGGCCCAGCACCAACCCCTGTGGCACACTGTTCACCACTGATCCAACTCTGCTTTCTATTGGTTAACCAATCCTCTGTCCATGCTAACACATCACTTCCAACTCTATGCATCCTTATCTCATGGATAAGTCTTTTAGGTGGCAGCTTATTGAACACCTTCTAGAAATCCAAGTAAGTAACGTTCATCTGTTCCCCTCTATCCACTGCGCTCATTATATCCTCAAAGAACTACAGTAAGTTTGTCAAGCAGTACCTTCCTTTGCTGAATCCATGCTGCATTTGCCTGGTAGATCCATTTCTTTCTAGATCCCTTGCTAGTTCTTTAATGATAGCTTCAAGTACTTTCCCAACTACAGATGTTAAACTAACTGGCCTATACTGCCTTTTACCTGCATCCTGTTTTGAACAGTGGCATGACATTCACAGTCTTCCAATTTGCCGGGACCTGCCTAGAGAATTTTAGTAAATTATCCCCAAATCCTCTACTATAACGTTTGCCATTTCTTTCAGGACCCTGGGATGCACTTGCTGTGTCATGCCTTGAGCCCACAATCTTCTGATCTTTTTAACAATGTCTTGAGATTTTGGAGATGTCCCTTGTCATCCTTACTGGTAACAATGATGTTCCCCAGGTAACACTGAGTACCTGGGCAACATAGTCTGTAATACAGGTGCAGTTGGTACTCCAAAAATAAGCCTATTAAGACCACTATAGTGATAATGCCCTTTGAGTGTCTATCGTGAGAAACAGTTTGGACTCTTCCATCTTCATCTGTAGGTAGGTCTCAGCTAAGTCCACTTTGCTGAAGTGTTTCCCTCCAGAAAGGTTTGCAAAGATATCCTCTATCCTGGGCAGAGGGTACTGATCTACTTTCAGTACTGGGTTGATGGTGACCCTAAAATCACCACAGATCCTGACAGATCCATTCTTCTTGGCTACTGGGACCGCTGGTGTTACCCATGGAGGCCACTCCACCTTGGAAAGTAATTCCTTCAGCCTGCACATGATCCAGCTCTTTGGCTACTTTATCACTGATGATATAAGGAACCAGATGGGCTTTCAAAAAGTAGTGTGTGACATTTTCATTTCATACTATTTCACCCTTGATATGTTTGAGTTTTCCATTGCCATCCTTGAGCACTGCTGTAGCCTCATGTACTTTCATTTGACTCTATTGCAGGGGATGTGGCATGCAAATGGTGGGTGAATCTCCAATCAAGTTGTAGTTGTCTCAGCTACTCATGTCCCCACAATGCTGGCCCTCCTGTTTTTACCACATACAAACAAGCCCAATGTGGCTTATTGGTTGTTGTATTTCAATATTACAAATGTCATTGCCACAGGAGTTATCTTTTCTCCATTGTAGGATCTTAGCTGGATATCTGCAGGCTTCAGTTCAGTATCTTTGAAACGCCGTTCAGATTCATTTTGTGGAAAGACTGAAACAGCCGAGTCAGCGTCCAATTCCATTTTAATTAATTTGCCTTTAATTTCCGGTGTTAGCCATATACTTGTCTCTGATTAGTTTTAACATTGTAAATCTGAAGGCTTCGCAGTCCTGAGTCACTGTCATCATTATCAGATTCTTAATCAACAGCATGCAGATTAATAATCTTTTTGAAACTTGAAAATTGACTTATTACCTTTATCTCTTCCCTTTGTTGTCCTTTTATTTTTGTCTGCCCATCATGCTCTTTGTATGTGTCTTTGTTACATTTTCTGCAAGTTTTAACTTTAAATTTACTTTGGTCTTTTGTACGAGGGGGTGATTGATAAGTTTGTGGCCTAAGGTAGGAGGAGTCAATTTTAGAAAACCTAGCACATTTATTTTTCAACATAGTCCCCTCCTACATTTACACACGTAGTCCAGCAGTCGTGGAGCATACCCATCTTGGACCTCCAGAAAGTGTCCACAGCAGGGGTGATTGATAAGTTTGTGGCCTAAGCTAGAAGGAGATTAGTTATACAGTTCTCGTTACATGCACATGCAGTTCAACTCTTTGAGTGGTTATGCAGAAAGTTTGAAGTTAATAACTCATCTCTGTCTACCTTAGGCCACAAACTTATCAATCACATCTCGTTTGTGATCCCCTGCCACAATGGTAACACAATTTGTTTGGCCAGGCAGGTTGCACATTGCAATTTTGCTCACACTCAGTTTAATTCATGACTGCAAGTCACGTGCATCTCCATCTACCTTTTCCATTGATACAGCTATTTCAACTGCTCTTTTAAATGTAAATTGTGCTTCAGTTAAGAGCCGTTTTTGAATGCTTTCTTGTAAGATTACACAAACTAAACAATCTCTCAGTGCCCTTGACTGAACTGACAATGCTCAGGCAATCTCTTCAATTCAGCCGCGGAAGATGAAATGGGCTCCTTTTTCTTGAGATTTAAAAAAAATTCATTTACAGGATGTGGGTGTCAACAGCTAAGCCAGCTTTTACTGCTCATCCCTAGTTGCTCTTGAGAATGTGGTGATGAGTTGTCTTCTTGAACCGCTGCAGTCCCTGACATGTAGGTACACCCGCAGTATTTTAGGAAGGGAATTCCATAGTATTGACCCAGTGATAATGAAGGATTCCACATATGAATCCTAGGGCATTCTGCAGTCAACAATGGTTTCAGTTCTAATTGCTCCTGCATTACTTTCAAGATACCAGCAAAGCTCATTTCAGCAGGTTTGGTTGGAGCAGTTACTCTTCTAAATAATTGTATGCTTTTAAACCCAATGCAATCAGCACAACTGGCTCTCGATTCTCATTGACATTTCATTCGCTTCAAATTTCAGCTCAATCTGTTCAGCATACAAAATCCAGTCATCTTTTGTGCAATCAAACAGTCTTTATGATGTAGCCAGCCATTTCTGCTCTTTATTCATGATTATTATCACTCGGACTCACTGTTTATGAACCTGTGAATTTGTCCGTTTCTGCCTTTTTAAAAAAAGTTTGACCGTCTCTCTCCCTTCCAAAGAGCGCGTGCTGATGCTGTTTTTTTTTTCATGCTGTGCTTTGTTTATTAACTCAAACATCTTGCAGCACTTCGTCTCGGGTTCACTTAGAACTTCCTCATCGTTACTGTTAGATTTTATAACTCCAAAACACAAAAATTAATTGAAAGGAAAACAAGGAAGCCAGGATTTCAAGTCTAGCTGCATTTTTATTTTAAGTTAGGCGAGTGCATATGAAGTATGTCACTTATGTGCTTTTGCATATAACCTGCAATGCATTATGTAAACAATAAAGAATGCTTAACCAAACAACGTATTTACAATATTACTCAAATATCAATGAAATATTAAATACACAGTAGTATGACTTATACACAAAGAATGGGTTACACCTTAACCTGAGGGGGGTTAATAGCCATGTAGGCAGGTTTGCTGTTCCTCCGGAGAATGGGAAGCAGAGTGATGGGGCTGAGGATGACACAGTTGGTATACAAGTAGATGCAATGTGTAGAGAGATTGTGAGGAAGGACAGGCAGATGATAGAGAAAATTGCAGTCTGGGATGCGTTGAAGTGTAACATGGGGGCAAAATCGAAAAGGATGGTGAATACTGGAATGAACGTTTTATATTTGAATCAACACAGTATATGGAATAAGGTAGATAATCTTGTGTAATTAGAGATTGGCAGGTGTGATGTTGTGGCTGAAAGAAGATCATAGATGGGAGTTGAGTTCAACATCGAAGGATACACATTGTATCAAAAGGACAGGGAGGTAAGCACAGAGGGGAGAGGGTGGAGTGACTCTGTTGGTTAAAAAATGAAGTCAATTCCTTAGAAAGAAATGACATAGGATTGGAAGATGTAGAATCTTTGTGGGTAGAGTTAAGGAACTGCAAAGGTAAAAAGTCCCTGATGGGAGTTAATACAGGCCTCTGAACAGTAGCCAGGATGTGGGCTACAAATTACAATGGGAGTTGGAAGAGGCCTGTAAAAAGGGCAATGTTTTGATAGTCATGGGGTAGATTAGGAAAATCTGATTGGTGCTGGATACCAAGAGAGAGTTTCTAGAAAGCCAATGAGAAGGCTTTTTAGTGCAGCTTGTGGCTGAACCCACCAGGGAAATGGCAATTCTGGAATGGGTTTTATGTCATGACCCAGATTTGATTAGGAATCTTAAGGTAAAGTAACCCTTAGGAGACAGTGATCATAACATGATAAAATTCACTCTGCAGTTTGAGAAAGAGAAGCTAAGATATGATGTATCAGTATTACAGTGGAGTAAAGAGAATTACAGAGCAGTGAGAGAGGAGCTGGACAAATTTGATTGGAAGTGGACACTAGAAGGGATGATGGCAGATCAGCAGTGGCTGGTGTTTCTGGGGGAGATTCAGAAGGTACAGGAAAAATGCATCCCAAAGGTGATGTAGTACTGTAAAAGGAGGGTGAGGCAATTGTCGCTGATGAGCTAAGTCAGAGCATAAAAGCAAAAGAGAAGGCATATAATGTAGCAAAAAATAATGGGAAGGTAGAGGATTGGGAAGCATTTAAAAATCAACGGAAGGTGACTAAAAAGCCATAAGCTGAGAAAAGATGAAATCTAAAGGGAAGCTACCAATAATGTACATTTAAAAAAAGGATACAAGGAGTTTTTTTCCAGATATATAAAGAGTAACCGAGAGATGAGACTGGATATTAGACTGCTGGAAAATCACACTGGAGAGGTAGTAATGGGGGACAAAGAAATGGAGGACAAACTGAATAAGTATTTTGCATCCGTCTTCACTGAAATAGCAGAATGACAGAAATGCGTTGAGTGTTGGGGCCGAATTGAGTGCCATTGCTATTACTATGAGAAGCTAAAATGTCTGAAGGTAAATAAGTCACCTGGACCAGATGGACTACACCCCGGGGTTTTGAAAGGGGTAGCTGAAGCGATTATAGAGATGTTAGCAATGAGCTTTGAAGAATCAATTGATTCTGGCATGGTTCTGGAGGACTGGGAAATTATAAAAGCCACTCTACTCTTTAAGAAGGGAGGGTGGCAGATGAAAGGAAGTTATAGGACGGTTAGACTGACTTCAGTGGTTGGAAAGATTTTGGAGTCTATTTTTAAGGATAATGTTTCAGGGTTCTTGGATGCACATGACAAAAAGGCCAAAGTCAGCAAGATTTTCTTTTTTTCTAAATTTTTTTTATTGCAACACCAACAAATTACATTCAATACAACCAGTTGCCAATTACATTTTGACTGTTTAACCCAGCCACCCCCCCAACCTTCATCACCATCCCCCCCCACCCCTCTCTCCCCCCATCCCTCTCCCCTCCACCAACCAACTGAATAGTAGTGCACACGCAAAGCATTCCTGTTTTAACAAAAGATCTTTTAAGTTGGATATCAAATTTGTCCACATTAAAGTTGTGTTTGCTTGTGCATCATTCACTCTTGTGGATGAAATTTCCACGTAAGAAATGTACAAAAAACTCCGAAGCGAGTGAGTATTTGAAATATTATGGGGAGGTTTCCAGTGCTGGACTACAATCTTCTTAGCTGCAGTCAGGCCTGCCAGCCAGACTTTGCGTGTTTTTTTCTGTAAGGGAAAGGTAGGGGTCATCATTTAGAAGATGTACAGCGGGGTCCATTGGTAATTTTACCCCCTTTAGTTCAGCAAGATTTTCTAATGGGGAAATCTTGCCAGACAAGCTTGTTGGAATTCTTTGAGGAAATAACAAGCAGGATGGGAAAAAGGAGTCAGTGGATGTTAGTTGCGTAGATTTTCAGAAGATCTTTAATAAAGTGCTGCCATGAAGCTGCTGAACACTAGCATTAGATGGAAAATTGGCTGACCAGCAGGAGGCAAAAAGTGGGAATAAAGGCGGCCTTTTCTGGTTGGCTGCCAGTTACTAGTGGTGTGTCGCAGGGGTTGGTGTTGGGACTGCTTCTTTTCACGTTGCTTGTCAATGATTGAGATGGAGGAATTGATGGTTTTGTGCTCAAGTTTGTGGCAATACAAAGATAGATGGGGTGGCAGGTTGTGTTGAGAAAGCAGAGTGTTTGCAGAAGGACTGAAACAGATTGGGGGAATGAGCAAGGAAGCGGCAGATGGAATATAATGTAGGGAAGTGCATGGTCATGCACTTTGGTACAAGGAATAAAGCTGTGGACTATTTTCTAAATGGGGAGAAAATTCACCAATTAGCGTTCTCATGCAGGATTTCCTAAAGTTTAACTTGCAGGTTGAGTAAGGTAATAAGGAATGCAAATACAATGTCAGCATTTGTTTCAAGGGGTCTAGAATACAGAATGATGTACTGCTGAGGCTTTATAAGGCATTGGTCTGACCTCACTTGAAATATTGTGAAGTATTTTGGGCATCTTAACTAAGAGAAGATATATTAGCATTGGAGAGGAGGTTCAGAAGAATGATCCCGGGAATGAAAGGGTTAACATTTGAGCATTTGCTAGCTCTAGGCCTGTACATCCTGGTGTTTAGAAGAATGAGTTGGGGGGTGGGGGAATCTCATTGAATCCTAATGAGTATTGAAAAATCTGGACAGAGCTGATGTGGTGAGTATGTTTTCTATAGTGGGGGAGATGGGACCAAAAGGCACAGCATCAGTTTTGAGAGACATACATTCAGAATAGAGATGAAAAACAATTCCTTTAGCTTGATGGTAGTGAATCTGTGGAGTTCATTGCCACAGTTAACTGTGGAGGCCAAGTCATTGGCTATATTTAGAATGGAGGATGATGGAGTTTCGATTAGTCGAGGGCACCAAAGGTTACACCAAAGTGTGAAGGCAGGAGAATGGGATTGAGAGGGATTATAAATCAGCCATGATGGAATGGCAGAGCAGACTGGATAGGCCGAATGGCTATGTCTTATGGTCTTCTGATGGGTTAGTGCAGGGGTTCCCAACCTTTTTCGCACTGCGAACTGGTTTAATATTGACGATATTCTTGCGGATCGGCCGATGGGGGGGTGGGGTGTTCAAGTTCAACTGTGTGTGACAGGGAATGAGGAAAGCTGACTCATATCGTTTCCTCACATCTTTGCAGCCCAGTACTGGTCCGTGGCCCGGTGGTTGGGGACCATTGGGTTAGTGGATTGGTTAGTGAATTTCTAATTTCGGGCAAGTTCATTTACAAATCACTTTACAGATTAATCAGTCATGGAAGTGAGTACTTAATTTTCGTAAAATTGTATCTGTATAATTTTGTTGGGCAGAAAGTAGTGATGTAACAGTTTAAAAATTGTGCTGAATATTCTCATTCTGCAGTAATAGTCTTAAGTTTTATTGTTCATAACAGAAATGGGTAGTAATTTTTTTTAGAGTCTATTCAAAGCACACAATGATAAGAATCCTTTTACAGCTAATTTGGTAGACAGTTTGGGCACGAATAAAATGAAAGGTAGACCTGTATTTATATATTTTTCATAGCTCAGGATGGCTTGCTGTCTGAGAGCACACAGCTAGGTATCCTGAGCACCAATGGGATGATCCATTTTCGTTGTCTGATGAATGAATAAACATTAGGCAGGACATCGTAAAGCACTCTCTGGTGCATATTCCACTATGTTATCTCCTTCAGAAGGTTTTGATTTAACATCCCATCCAAATTTGTCACCTCTTAGAATGTGATATTTGATGAATGTTTTTACTTCAGCAGGAAACATATTGTATACGTTTGCCCAAGACATACAAGTTTTAATTTTGCGTGACCATCAAGCATCTTTTATTAAGCATGAACTTAAAGAATCAGTAATTAAAATACACTTGCATGTTCTACCACGTATTAAGAAAGGCATAAAATATTAAAGTAAATGTACCATGTAAATGTGTATTTTGAGTTGCTCAATGATTTTGGCTGTAACTCAATTTTTTTTTTATCAAACTGCAATTATGGTGGTGAATTTGTGGCATTCATTGTTACACTGCCCTTGGAGACCAAGTCATTGAGCATATTTAAAGTGGAGGTTAATACATTCTTGGTTAGTCAGTGTGTCATAGGTTATGGTGTGAAGGCAGGAGGTTGGGTTTGAGAGGGATCATAAGTCAGGAATGGTGGAGCAGACGCAATCAGTCAAATAATCTAATTCTGCTCTCATGTCTTATAGTCTTATTAGTTTTTGATTTGCATTTAGCTTTATATGGTTAGTTTACTGAACAGCATCATCTTAGCTATTTGTGAAATTGACAGCAAGATTCCCTGGTTTTTCGTGCTGAGTGAGTTTTCATTTTTGTTGCTATGGGCTGGCAAACCTCTTGCACAGTGAGATGTACTTTGTAGTAGGAAGCTCAGCTAATAAGAAAGAGTATATCATTGTGTAATATCACAAATGATCTGATTGATATACCTGGAAGCCAAATCGTTGAAGGAATTTTAACCGTGAAGAAATTGTTTAAACGACCTCTCAATTTGCCTTTTACCCAAATCAAACTGAGTTTCATGTAATATTCTAACTAAAGAAGTTACTTTATACTGAAATCTCTAAATGTGTGAGATATCTTGATTTAGTCATCAAACTAATCTCTTTTTCATTGCAAAAGTGTTTGGTTTTTGGTATTGGGTGCAAGAAACATGTCTGTTTTGTAATACTCATCTCTTGCCAATTCATGAGAGTGTGATGTTTAGGCCACAGGCACAGGATTTAAAGCAAGAAATTGTTTTATTCAGTTACAGATATCTATACCTTTGGCAGTCTGAGTACAAAAGCACTGACATTGTGTACTGTATAGTTTGCATGTGAACTGTTGCCCTAGTTTATCAATCAGAATACAAGCTGCCAGTACTACAAACTGAGGGGGAAACCCAGATAAGGTTGAGCATCTCTCCTGGACAGGTGCTTTGTGCAGCATGGCTCAGGACTGCACAACTAGGGCAGTGAAAAAGAGAACACTCCTTCCCAACACAGTAAAGGTTTTCTCACATTCACAAGACATGTAACAGAATACCTTAATACATTGCTACTGAATCAATCCCTGTAAAATCAAACTACAGAGGCATTTAAAGGAAAAAAATATATAGGTAATGTGCAAAGATTAAAGTTGATGCATGTTCTTGAAAGAATTGATTTTTAGCAAATCCTAGGGAAAATGTGTTCAGATGCTGGAATTCTAAACAACACCCACCAAATGCTGAACCTGCTGAAGGATCTCAACCTGAAATGCCAGCGGTACTTTTTTCCATAGATGCTGCCTGGCCTTGTGAATTCCTCCAGCATTTTGTGTGTTAAATATGATGACTATTACTATTTCTGCCTTCAACTTTGCTCTATATTATGTTGCACACTATATTGTGGTCTGAGGTGAGGAAAAATTTCAACTCATGAAATTTCGGTTCGTAATAGTGATCTGTGTTCTTTAACGGTACTGCATTCTCATGTCAAAAGTTCATGCACTTTCTGGAATGGAGGCTCACGTAGTATAACAATGGAAAATCAATCACAGTAACATAACTTACTGGTATCCAACTGAGAAGCGTTATCCTGAAACTGATTCACAATAATTTGTCTTGAATTTTTGTCTTATTCATTTTCATTCGCTAGGAGTTAGATCTCCTGTTTCCTTAAGCTTCATGTCTGAAATTTCCTCAATCAGCCTTTTTGAAGTATTTCACCACCCCCCCGCCCCATTTCAAGATGCTCCTTTTTGTTTGTGCTTGAGTGACGAGGTGTTAAATTCTGTTTGTTAACACTCTGATTTTGTGCTTTGGTACATTTTACCGCATTAATATAAATGCTTCAACTAAGAGTAAGTGGTCAAATGACGACAAGATATATCTGACATCTAACTTGTATTTTAGGAACTCCTATGTGAGACTACGGCATCTCTGCACAAACACATGGGTTCACAGCACCAATATTCCTATTGATAAAGATGAAGAGAGACCAGTTATGCTAAAGGTAAGTTTGGATCAAACATTATTAATATTAAGTCATTAAGTTGTGGGCTAACTGACAATGCTGCCACCTCTCCTTCCTCTACAGATCGGCACCTCTCCAACTAAAGAGGACAAGGAAGCATTTGCGATTGTACCTGTTTCCCCCGCTGAAGTAAGAGATTTGGACTTTGCCAATGATGCCAGTAAAGTGTTGGCCTCAATAGCCGGCAAGCTTGAGAAGGGCACAATTACACAGAATGAAAGGCGGTAGGTGACATCCCTTTATCACACAGCTAACAGGTGGCCACACAGATTTACCTTGCAAGACTGGGTGTAAACACCCTCCCATCTTTTTATGCGATTACCACGCCCCCCCCCCAAAGTTTATGGCAGTTGTAAGGGTGTCAATCTGGAAGTATTGTAGAAGTCCTTTATAAAGCAACATTTGCATTTACTAAAATAATTTTACAGCATTAATTAAAACTCCTTGGTTATTGCTCAATGAAATTTAAGCAGGGATATTTGGATCATCCTGAAGATGAGTATTTTTGGAGATTTATGGGAAAAATGTGGTCATTGCTATGTAACACCAGCAAGCAGGGGACATCGGCCCTTCTAATCCACATACTTGCTCTTGTAGTGGTATTTTTTCAAGATCTATGATGAACTGGATGTCATTCTGAGCTGTTTGCTCTCTAACTTGTTCAGCAAGCTTCTCTTAACCAATTTTGTCTTTGTTATTAAAAACGAAGATAATTTGTGGGTATGAAGGAACAAGTGCAAGAAACTTTTCCAGAGTACTGTTCATACCAATTGGTTGACAAACTATTGAAAATCGTTACTTTTCATTGCATTTTAAGTCAATAAAACCTCGCTTTCTGTAGTCCTGCTTTGTCAACATTCCCCATTGTCAATTGTTTCTGATTTGAGTTGGAATGACTACATCCCAATCCTGAAAGAAAAGCTAACAATGCTCATAAAAGCACAACCTCTTCTCTTGTGCTTCTCAAAGACACTTCAGTGTGGGTGACTGCCACCCTGGATCAACATGCTTGATTCCTAACTGACCTTTGAATTTGAGCTATGATAAGGTTCTTGCCTACCAGTAATGCCTAGTACTCATATTTCAGAATGTTGGTAGCACTGGTAAAGGCAATATTTATCACCCACCCTTACTGCTCCTGAGCACAGTTGATGGTTGGGCTATTTTGAAAGATGCTTTGAGTTGGCTACCTTATTATGGGTCTCTCGCTGTCTTTCAATGTCTTTACCTTGCTATGGGGTGTATGTAGGCAACGATAGCACATATCCACTCCTGAATGTCATGCATGAGTTAGGTGAATTTTTGCAATTATCTGTAGTTTTCTTTTAGCCAATTAGAATTGCAGTCCATAAGTCCTGGACCAGCCATCAGTTATGACAGGGCTTGGGCTTATATGCTATTACAGGCTACAAAACAAGGTCTGACAGTGTCAAGAAAACCATGCATCCCTTCCCAATGAACTTTAAATGCATTCTATCCACATATTGAACAGAAGGGGATTGAAATGTCACCAGCCACCCCAATGAACTCCAATGCCCTTTGACCCACCCCAATGACCTCCAATGCCCTTGAATTGTGTGCAGATCAGCTGGCGGGGGAATGTGCTGACATTTTTAACCTCTTCCCTGCCTCAATCTGAAGTTCCCTCCTGCTTTAGGGAGAGCACTGTCATCCTGCTACTTAAGAGAAACAATGTAATGTACCTTAATGGCTACTGCCCATTTGTTCTGACATTAAAATCGTGATATGCTTCAAGAGGCTGATCTTGGTGCACTAACTCCAGCCTCCCAGACAAACTGGACCCACTGCATTTTGCGTACTAGTGAAGCGGGTGTATGGCTGATGACATCTCCCAGCCTCTAGAACATCTGTACAGTGAAGGCATTTACATTGACTAGAGCTCTGTCTTCAGTATTACCCCAGGCAAACTCCTCACCAAAATCCTAAACCCTGGGATTGAACACTCCCTTTGCAGCAAGTCCTTGACTTCCTGATCAACAGACTGCAATCAGTAAAGACAGGCAGCAACAACTCTGCACAATTATTCCCAACACTGATGTTCCACAAGGTTGTGTCCTCAGCCCCCTGCTCTACTCCCTGTACACTCACAACTGCATGGTCAGAATCTGCTCTTGCTTCATCTACGGATTTGCAGATATTGCCACTGTAGTGGGCCATGTCTCAAATAATAATGAGTCAATAGAGGAAGGAGAGATAGAGCACATAGTGAGATGGTGTCATGAAAATGGCCTTCCCTCAATATCAACAAAACACAAGATTCAAGTTGGGAAAGGGTGCAATTCACATGCTCCTGTTTACATCAATAGTTTCAAGTTCCTTGGAGTGAACATCACCCAAATCCTATCCTTGTTCAACCGTGTTGATGCCGTGACCAAGAAAGCTCAATGTCTCTCCCTCCACAGGAGACTGAAGAAATTTGGCATTTCCTCTTCAATCCTCACCAATCTCTATCGGCTTACCATAGAAAGCATCCTATCCTGATGCATTCCAGTTAGGTGTGGCAACTGCTCTGCCCATGATTTCACGAAACTGAAAAGATGTTAACAGAGCTCAGCGCATTACAGAAACTATCCACCTATCGGTGGCTTCTTGTCTTTTCATCTCGCTGCCTTGATAAAGTAAAATCACATTCTCCACCCACTTTAGACATTCTCTCTTCTTCCTCCTCCCATCAGGCAGTAGATACAAAAATTTCAGAGCACAGGGAGAGCTTCTATTCCACTATAATGAAACTGAATGTTTCCCTTTTGTGTAAGATAGACTCTTGACCTCACAATCTATCTTGTTGTATCCTTGTACCTTACTGTCCATATGTACTGCACTTTCTCTCTACTGTAACACTCACCAATTTATTCTGCACTCGGTTATTATTTTACCTTGTGCTGCCTCAACGTTCCTTTGTAATGAATTGATCTGTGTTGACAGTAAGAATTTTTTTTACTGTTTCTCAAGACGTGATAATAAATCATTTTGCAAACTTAGATTAGAACATAGAACATAGAACAGTACAGCACAGCACAGGCCCTTCAGCCCACAATGTTGTATCGACCCTTAAAGCCTGTCTCCCATATAAACCCCCCCCCCACCTTAAATTCCTCCATATAACTGTCTAGCAGTCTCTTAAATTTCACTAGTGTATCTGCCTCCACCACTGACTCAGGTAGTGCATTCCACGCACCAACCACTGAGTGAAAAAACCTTCCTCTAATATTCCGCTTGAACTTCCCACCCCTCAAAGCCATGCCCTCTTGTACTGAGCAGTGGTGCCGTGGGGAAGAAGCGCCGGCTGTCCACTCTATCTATTTCTCTTATTTAATTTATTGATTTAATTTAAATTCCACAGCTATCATGGTGAATTTTAAATCTGTGTCTCTAGATTGTTAGAATAGATCTCATGGTTCCTAATTGTTGTTTCAAGAATTTATTTTTAAGTAGAGATTTATGAAAGAAGTTGTAAACCAGGATCTTGAAGGAAATCACCTCTAGATTATTTGTGGTGTCACATGCTAGTCAGGGTAGGAACAAAGATAGAACAGATGAATATGTAGCTGTAGAACTGGTAAAGGGGGCAAAATTTCAGGTCAATTTGTAGTTATCTAGCAAATGGAGGGCTGGTGGGAGAACAGTTAGGAACAGTGATGATAACTTTGTTTTAAGGTAGTTGTAGATCAGGATTAGTGTGGATCTTGCAAAATTGGAGCAGGTAAAATTATGAAACTATTAAGCAGGACCCAGGTTGAATTAATTGGGAGCATCTGTGTCTGAGCACTTTAGTTGTGGAGGGTGTTGGAAGACCGACTGCACAGAGTATGGGTATGTTGCAATAGGAAAAAAGGACACGGATGGCAAGGTAAGGGAACACTGATGTTGAGAAATGAATTTGGTCAAGAGGGAAAAGGAAGCCTTTATAAGGTTTAGGTAGCTTCAATCTAAAAGAGCTCTTGAGGTTTATAAAGAAGGTAGAAAAGAACTCAAGAAGGGAATTGGGAAAGCCAGGAGCGCAATGAAAAGTTCTTGAAAACTAGTATTAAAGAAAACCCCAAAGAATACTATACATAAACAGCAAGATGATAACTAGGGATAACTTAGTGATAAAGTTGAGAATATGAGCTTGGAGTGACAGGATATGGATGAGATCCTAAATGAGTGCCTTGTATCAGTGTTCACCAAGGAAAAGGATGTGGAGGATCAAGGAAAAGGATGTGGAGGATAGGGAGATCAATATGGAGTGTGCTAAGGCATTTCAAGACAAAGGTGGGAGTAGTGTTGGGTCTCCTATAGAGCATTAAGCTGGATAAGTCCCTAGGGCCTGATGGGATATAACCCAGGTTATTGAGAGAGGTGAGATTTTTGAGGCTTTGCCCTTTTGTCCCCTCTAGCTAAGGTCCTGGAGGGATGGCAAGGAGCTAATGTTATTCCATTATTCATGAAGGGAATGGCGATAATCCTGGAACTGTAGAACAGTGAGTCTTGTGTCAGTGGTAGGGAAGTTACTGGAGAGAATTCTTGGGACTAGGCATTTGAACATTTGGAAATCCATGGCAAACTGTGTCTTACTAACTTGATTAAGATTTTCAAGGAGGTTATGAAGATAGCTAAAGGTAGATTCATAAATGTTGCCTAAAGGGATTTTAGTAAGGCATTTGACAAGGTCCCTCATGCGTGGCTCATCCAGAAGATTAAGATGCAGGGATCCACAGTGAACAATCCACAATCCACAAATGGATTCAGAACTGGTTTGCCTATAGAAGACAGAAGGAAGTGGTTGATGGAACTTATTTTGGCTGGAGGTCTGTGACTAGATTTTATGTATAAATTAAAAAACCTGGATGAAAATGTACTACAGATGGGTGGGCTAGTAAGTTTACAGGCAAGATGATGATTAGTGCTATTTAGTGGCATTGAAGACAGATAAGTGATGCAGTAGGATACAGTTAGGGAAATTAAAATGTAAGGGGACAGTATGCTGTTAATGACAAGACCCTTAACAGTGTTAAATTATAGAAGGATCAGAGGTCTAAGTCCGTACTCTCTGTCTGTGGCTCTACAGATTGGGTGGTGAAAAATGGACACATGGCATGCTTCCCTTTATCAGTTGAGGAATTGAGTTCAAGAATCTGGGTGTTATGTTACAACTTTATAATATTCTACTTGGTCTGCTTCTGGAGTGTTGCATTCACTTCTGTTTGCCCCATTGTAGGAAAGGTGTGGAGGTGCTGGAGAAGGTGCAGAAGAGTTTTACCAGTTTGGTCAGTATTAGAGGACGTGTGTTATCAGGAGAGGTCAGGGGGACTTGGGTTGTTTTCTCTGAAGTGGTGGAGGCTAAGGGAAGGGCCTGATGGAGATCTGAGATAATGAGAGGCCTAGATAGCCAATATTTTTTCCCCAGGGTTGAAATGTCCAATACCACAAGACGTGCATTTGAGGTGAGAAGAGCAACTTCAAAGGTGATGTGCGAGACAAGCTTTTTTAAACACACAGTGGTGGGTGCCTGGAATACATTGGCAGGTGGTGGTGGAGACAAATACAATAGAGTTGGTCATGAGGCTTTTAATAGGCACTTAAATGCATAGGAAGTGGATGGTTATGGATATTGTATAGGCGGACTGCATTTGCTGAGTTGGGCATTTGATACTAATTTAATTAACTTGGCACAACAATGTGGGCTGAAGGTCCTGTTTCTGAGCTGTACTCTTCTATGCAAATAAAATTGATAGTTTTGCTAGACTTGTTTACGAATCATCAGCCTTAAAAACAGAAAAACTGAAGTACACTTTTAGTTTGACAGCATTGGCAAAGGGGGAGAAGCAGTTAACTGTTCAGGTGGAGGAATCTTGCTCACAACTGGAGGTCTTGTTCTCACTTCAGTGAAGGATGTTTAGCTTGTTTCTGTGCTGCCTGACGTGCTGTGTATTTTCAGGATTTTCTGCTCCTGCTTCAGATTTCTGGCAGCTGGATTTGTCTTTTGGTTGCAGAAAATGAGTTCTTAAATAACGTCAACTAAAAGTGTGGTTTACATTTTTGAAAAAGTTGCACGCTGATGTTAAATTTCCTTATTGGAAGTAGTTTAATCTGCTTGCTATTTCTGTAGTTTATGCTGCCTGGCATTTTATTTTAAGACCTGTATCTTAAACAGATTTGTTACAAAGCTTCTGGAAGATTTGGTGTTCTTTGTTGCGGACGTTCCAAATTCGGGTCAAGATGTGCTAGAAGTGGTGATCAATAAACCAAACCGGGAGCGACAGAAACTCATGAGAGAGCAAAATATTTTAAAACAGGTGAGATATTGTGGAAGTTGGGTATTCTCCAATTCTCTTCAAAAGTCAATCTTGCAAATAACTTTTAAATGGATTAATCTATACAGAATGCATTTTTTATATAACTAATAAATATTGTGACATAAGGTGTGTATCTATAATCTCATACTCTCTCTATTCTGACCCTGGTGTGATGCTTCCTTGGGAGCTGTCATTCCAGGACACTGATTGGAGTAGCTGTCAGCTTGAGGAACTTTATAGGCTTTGGAAAATGGGATCTGTTTCTGGCACAGTCATTTGGAACAGTTACATGAAACAGTAGCGATGAACATGCACTTGTAGCAACCTTTGCCTCTACCTCAATAGAGTTATGCATACAAGGTGTTGTATGCATAACTCATGGTTAACAAACAGCAATTCTTTTGAAATTTTACCAGGTTTATTGAAACCAGGCCCAACTATGGACCTGATCATTCTACTGCTGAGACTCCAGACCTAGTAAGCTTCTGAGTTCCCTTGCAAAATGGTTGGGAAGTGAGAATGTAAAAGCTGCCACGTTAAGGAAAGAACTCCATCTGTGAGTTTTCGAAATGTACCAAATCTATCCCAATTCTTTGGATCAAGAACTTTGCCCATTCTTGGATCCAAAAATCTAACAAACTTGACATCTAGCCGACCTGGACCAAATAAAGGATTTAAAAAAGAGTTGTAATCTTGGGGCACAGCTGAGGATGCCTTCTGTTATACACTCAGTGGCCACTTTATTAGGTACACCTGCATACCTCTAATGCAAGTATCTAATCAGCCAATCATGTAGCAGCAATACTATGCATAAAAGCATGCAGGCATGTTGGAGACGTTTAGTTGTTGTTCCAACCAAACATCAAAATGGGGAAGAAATGTGATCTGAGTGACTTTGTCTGTGGAATGATTGTTGGTGCCAGACAAGTTGGTTTGAGTGGCTCAGACACTGTTGATTTCCTGGGATTTTCATACACAACCGTCTAGAGTGTAGGGAATGGTGTTTGGGGGGGGGGGGAGCAAAAAGAACATCCTGTGGGTGAAAATGCCTCATTAATGAGAGAGGTTTGAGGAGAATTGCCAGGTTATTTCAAGCTGACAGGAAGGCAACAGTAACACAAATAACCCCTGTATTACAACAGGGGTGTGTAGAAGAGCATATCTGAATTCAAAACACATCAAACCTTGAAGTGGGTGGGCTACAGCAGCAGAAGACAACAAACATACATTCAGTGGCCATTTTATTCGTTACAGGAGGTACCTAATACAGTGGCCACTGAGTGTATGTTACAAGTGCAGCTCATTCACATGAGTGTGATCTGGAAGGCACTGTCAGGCTTCACAAGACGAGTGACACTCCTCTTCAGTGTCTTTCTAGACAATGTTTATCTGGCATCTGGTACTGATTGGTCCACTAAGTAAATAATGGTAACACCAAAACTCTGGTATCGCACTCTGTCATGAGTTTCATTTTCCCAGTAACCAAACTCCATTGCTGTCCATGAGAATTCTTTGAAACAGTTGCCTTTTCTTTTTGTTGTCAAAATCAGGAGGTCAGTTTTGGTTGTTGTTTGTGCCATTAACAAAGTCTGTCTATTCGTGCATCTGCAACGTTACTTGGCTCTGCTCCTGTCAAAGCCCATTCACTGCTGAAACATTAATGTGAGTGTCTGTTACCTTGATTGTTCTGTTGCAGTGTCAGGCAAACTTGCTTCTGCCTACCGGTAACTTGAGATCATCCAGAATGTTAGATAAATACAGAAAAGGGGCAGTAACATCATCAAGGATCCCACCCACCCTGTTGGACTGTTGGTCTCCTCCCTGATGGGGGTGGGACAAAGTAGCATTTGCACCAGGACTACCAGACTCAGAAACAGTTACTTTCTCTAAGCAGTAAGGCTGATCGCTACCTCCGCCCACTAAGCCACCACCCCCGCACACCCCAACTATCGCTATTTTATAATTTCCTGTCAGTCATCTTGTGCACAGACATTTCTGTGCTTAGCACCACTTTATAGACATACAATCAATCGATGCATACGAGCTCTCTTGTGTATTCATATTCATTGTTGTTTTATTATTATTGTCTTCCTTATCTTACTGCGTTTATTATGTGCTGCATCAGATCCAGAGTAACAATTACTTCGTTCTCACTCCCCTTCACAATTATGTGCTGGAAATGACATACACACAAAGCGCTGGAGGAACTCAGCAGGCCAGGCAGCATTTATGGAAAAGAGTACTGTTGACATTTTGGGCCGAGACCCTTCGGTGTCTTCCTGAAGGGTCTCGGCCTGAAACATTGACTCTACTCCCTTTCCATAGAGGCTGCCTGGCTTGCTGAGTTCCTCCAGCATCTGCAGATTTTCACTTGTTTGTGATTAAACAGTCTTGAATCTTGTTTCATGTTACACCAGGTCTGACTTATGCCTGCTCTCCTCTGGCTCCTTGCAAAGTAAATGTTCAATTATAAAATTCTTTATAAACATAACCCTGCTTTTCTATCCCACTATTCTGCAGAATATATTCACTGTAATTCGGACCTCCTGTTCATACCCAGATTTAATGATTCCACCTTTCACATCTGTGCCTTGAGTTGCTGAAGTATTGATCTTTCCCAAAACATCCTAACACACTTACCATACTGCTAAGCATTAATCTGACCTGCTCAACATCCCGTATCTCACCATACATGAGGTGTTTTTTTTTTGCTTAGTAAGGATGCTGTAAATTTCTTTGTTACTATTTATAAAGCTAGCAGTCACGGTCATGTCAAAGTGCAATTGCTATAAGGACATTTGACAGCTCATGCACAGTAACATCCCAAACACAACAGATAATGACTGAAATAATTTTACTTTATTATTTTGTTTGTCACAGATATTGGCTAAGGCACTTCTCCAAAACTGATTAGAATTGTTTGTGTCTGGAGAGATCAAATGGGACCACCAAAACAGATGATGCTGAGCCTTTCTCATTTATAACCAACTTTGAAGGATTTGTTCAATTTCAGGATTATCTTCGGTCCTACCTCCTGTGATCAGTTCCTCCACACTAGTCAGCGTATTTATTTTAAGTACCCATTAAGGCTGGAAGTGTATGTGGCAAATTTTGCTCTTGACAATCTATTTGAAACTGAGCATGCATGGATAAATAACCTCATGAACTGCTGTTCCAGGTGACAAGATGGGAAGAAGCTCAAACTCTAAATGATCATTTGTTCATATGCTGCCAAGCAGGGGGGTGACTTGTTGTTCCTCCCACCTCATTGAAGTTAGCAGTACACTGGAGTATTGTGTGCAGTTTTGGTCCTCTAATCTGAGGAAAGACATCCTTGCCATAGAAGGAGTACAAAGAAGGTTCACCAGATTGATTCCTGGGATGGCAGGACTTTCATATGATGAAAGACTGGATCAACTAGGCTTATACTCGTTGGAATATAGAAGATTGAGGGGGGATCTGATTGAAACGTATAAAATCCTAAAACGATTGGACAGGCTAGATGCAGGAAGATTGTTCCCGATGTTGGGGAAGTCCAGAACGAGGGGTCACAGTTTGAGGATAAAGGGGTAGCCTTTTAGGACCGAGATTAGGAAAAACTTCTTCACACAGAGAGCGGTGAATCTGTGGAATTCTCTGCCACAGGAAACAGTTGAGGCCAGTTCATTGGCTATATTTAAGAGGGAGTTAGATATGGCCCTTGTGGCTAAAGAGATCGGGGCTATGGAGGGAAGGCTGGTACAGGGTTCTGAGTTGGATGATCAGCCATGATCATACTGAATGGCGGTGTAGGCTCGAAGGGCCGAATGGCCTACTCCTGCACCTATTTTCTATGTTTCTATGTAAACGTAGGTAATGTGCGGTTATACTGGACAAGCTAAAGACTCCTGTTTATTGTTGGCTTTTCACTGTCATTGCAGATTTTTAAGCTGCTTCAGGCCCCATTCACGGACAGTGGTGATGGCCCCATGCTGAGGCTGGAGGAGCTGGGAGATCAGAGGCATGCCCCATTCCGGCACATTTGCAGACTTTGTTACCGAGTACTGAGACACTCCCAGCAAGACTACCGTAAAAACCAGGTACAGGGTCAGAAGTCTAAATCGTACTGTGCAGTCAGACCTTAGTTGATGTTTCCATCCCAAGCATGACTGGCTTGTATAAGCGTGCTGATGGGTTGCATTCCTCCTTTGATGTATTTTGTTTTTCATTGTCTTAGATAATAAGAGCAGAGTTTACTTTCTGTTTAATTGCCATGACAACTTTTTTGGTAGGAAATGGTTACTCCGAGTTGCTTTGGAAGAGAGCATGCTCAAAGCTCTTGGACTGTCAGTGACAGCGAGGTTTAGAGAGAGGAGTGATGGTAGTTCATGGTACTTGGTTACATTCCAGGCTGTAGGAGTGCACGCTTAACGATGCACTCAAGCTTGCTGCAGCCACCACAAAGGCTCAGTGGAGATGGACCACAGACTAGGCTCTGTCTGCACCTGGAGGAGAAGCTGGTGCGGAAGCCCCTCAAATATTAAAAGTGCGTGTCATCCCAGGGGCCACATAAGTGGCAGCAGTACTGTGGATTAAAGTAAAAGTTTTAACACTATTGAATGAATTGACCATATTACACTAAGAATGGAAAAAAGAATTTTTCACTTTTAGAACTATGAATAAAGTTTATTTTGAAACTTAAAACAAAATCTAATTGTTGAATCTCATGACTAAAAAAACGAAACGTCTCAATAGAGACTTCTTCTTGCCAAAGTCCACATGAAAGTTCAAGGAGTTTAGTAGATGGATAAAACATGATTGTTTCTTTCCCTTTATTTGAGTAAATGCAGAAGAAATTTTTTTCAGATCCCTTGTTTAGATTCTTCATGGTCTTTGAAGCAGTTCCTACTTGTGTGCTGTTTTCCAGGAGTACATAGCAAAACAGTTTGGCTTCATGCAGAAGCAGATTGGATACGATGTACTGGCTGAAGACACCATAACAGCCCTGCTGCACAACAACCGTAAGCTCTTGGAAAAGCACATCACAGCAGCTGAAATCGAAACCTTCGTCAGCTTAGTCAGGAAAAACCGAGAGCCGAGGTGAGTTAGTTTGTGGGGAATACAATTCTTTGTCATTGGGTTAAAGTTCAGGAACTGGATGAATACTTGAAAGAAAAGAAATGCCAGGCCATATGGAAGGACGTGGGATGAGTGGAGACTAGTAGGTTAGTTGTGTAGAGAGCTGGTGTGGCCTCATTTTGTGTTGTCTTCCTATGATTGGTTGAAGCTGTTTGCAGATGAACATTTTTTAAATCGCAAGTTGCATGCCCCCCTGATGGCCAGCCTAGCATTCCATAGTGATGGATGACTTCCAAGTTTCTTTGTTGTCCTGGGCTGCTTTGTTTAAGGTGCAGATAACCTATCTGCCACAGTAAACTCTCAAACTTCATTGAAACTGAGCAACTTATTTTCCTGACTTATTTTTTTATATTGCATGCATCTATCTCTACATTTAACCACAGAATTCCTTACTCTTCTGCCACCTGATATCAGACCCGTCCTACCTCTTATCTTACTCTTCAACATTTACTTTATTTCCCTGCCACAGCTCTCAAGCCCTCATTTAAATAGGAAGATTGGGGAATGAGAAAGAAAGTTTAGCTTCATTTGTTACATGTGCATTGAAGCATACAGTGGAATGTGTTGTTTTCGTCAACATAGCATGTCTACAACTTACTAACCCTAACCCATACGACTTTGGAATGCGGGAGGAAACCCACACAGTCACAGAGAGTACGTACAAACTCCTCACAGGCAGTGGGTGGGCATTGAACCCAAATGAATAGCCAACGCTGAAAAGTATTGTACTAACCATGACGCTGTTGTGCCACCCTTATTTCCCCTTCTTACCTCACCCCTCCAGATACCTTGTCCTCCCTCCTTTCGAGGCTTGTAACTTCCAATGAGTCTTTGTGCCCCTCTCCTATCCCCAGCAGGAACAACTGAGTTCGCAGCTACTGTTATGGCTTGGTATAAAATAACATTTTTCTGTAGTTTCAACTGTGTTCTTGTTAAGCTTTTAAAGGAAACCTGATTGAGATGTTCCTCATTTCTAGGTTTCTGGATTACCTCTCTGACCTTTGTGTTTCCAACAACACGGCCATTCCAGTTACCCAGGAACTCATCTGCAAAGCTGTGCTGAACCCAGCTAATGGTGACATTCTCATTGAGACCAAGTACGTAACGATTAAACTGCTTGTGTTATTTGGCTGTTACTGCAGAACTTTGGATTCAGTTTGACTGTACGTGTGCTTTACCAGAATGGGCCAATGTCTGTGCACAATTTTATTTTTGACAAGTAATTTGGAGGTTGTAATGACCCAGTATTTATTGCTCATCCCCACTCGACCTTGGGTGCTGGTGAGATGGGCTCCTGAATCTCTGCCGTCTGCAGGGTGAAGTGCTTCCACAGGCTCATTCAATAGGTTTTCATTTGGGGAAAATATGAAGACTCGTTAGTCCCAATGAGGACTAATGACTTTTTAGAAGTCTCAGAACTGTGTGTTCACTGGATAGTACATATTGTAACCATGAAGTGACGCTGGTGAGGTGGTGGATGTTGAGACCAGTGAATAAAGTAATTGTATCCTGGTTAGTACAGCTGCGATGTCTGCTATCCAGTTCATTATAAGATTTGTGCCTTGTAAGTGGTGTGAAAGCTTTAATTGCACCACTTGACCCCAAACCTGACTGGTGATGGAAATGTGGGGATGGGAGGGGGTTCTAAGTCAGGGCTAGTCCAGCTATGGGTGGCAAGTGAGATCAGGAGCAAAGAATAGGGTCGGGTTCATGGAGTGGGGTCAGATTTCAGGAGCAGAATCTGGATAATGGGATAAGAGGTGGGGAACGATCAGGAACAGAAGCAGAATCTAGAAATGACATCAGGTTGGGGAGCAGGGTATGGGATAAGACCATAAGACATAGCAGCAGAATTAGGCCATTCAGCCCATCAAGTCTGTTCTGCCATTTCATCACGGCTGATATATTATCCCCCTCACTTGCATTCTCCTGCCTTCTCCCTGTAACCTTTGACACCCTGACCAATCAAGAATCTATCAACCTTGAAATATACCCAGTGATTTGGCATCCACAGCCATCTGTAGCACTGGATTCCACAGATTCACTATCCTCTGGCTAAAGAACTCCCTCCTCATCTCTGTTCTAAATGGACCTCCCTCTATTCTGAGGCTGTGCCCTCTGGTTCTTGACTCCCCCACTATAGGAAACATTCTCCCCTACATCCACTCTATTTAGGCCTTTCAATTTTCAATAGGTTTCAGTGAGATTCCCTCCCCACCATTCTTCTAAACTACTGCAAGTAAAGGCCCAGAGCCTCAAACACTCCTTGTACATTGACCCTTTTGTTACTGGAATGAGTCTTGCGAACCTCATCGGGGTCCTCTCCAGTGCCAGCTCATCTTTTCTTAGATAAGTGGCCCAAATCTGCTCACAATACTCCAAGTGTAGTCTGACCAATGCCTTTATAAAGCCTCAGCATGACACCTTTGATCTTGTATTCTCAGCCCCTTGAACTGAATGCTCACGTTGCATTTGCCTTCCTTACCACCGACTCAAGCTGCAAGTTCACCTTTAGGAAATCCTGCAAGAGGACTCCCAAGTTCTTTTGTACCTGTGCTTTTTGAATTTTCTCCGCATTTAGAAACCAGTCTATGCCCTTATTCCCTCTACCATGGTGTATGACTATACATTTCCATACACTGTATTCCATCTGCTAACTCTTTGCCCATTCTCCTCAACTGTCAAAAAGCTCTCGACTTCCTGAACACTACCTGGCCCTCCATCTATCTTTGTACCATCCGGCAACATGCCCGTAAGTCATCAATTCCTTCCTCCATATCATTGTAATACAATACGAAAAAATACAGTTGCAACCCTGACCCATTAGAACACCACTAGTGACCAGCAGACAACCAGAAAAGACCCTCTTTATCGCCATTCTTTGGCTCCTGCCAATCAGCCAATCTTTTAACCATACAAGTATCTTTCCTGTTTAGCAGTCCATTCCATGATACCCTGTCAAAGGCCTTCTGAAAATCCAAGTACACAACATCCACTGACTCTCCTTTGTCTATCCTACTTGTTATTTCTTTAAAGAATTCCAACGGATTTGTCAGTCAAGATTTTCCCCTTAAGGAAATCGTTCTGACTTAGCCCTATTTTATCATGTGCCTCCAAGTACCCCAAACCTCATCCTTAGTAATGGACTCCAACATCTTCCCAACAACTGAAGTTTGGCTAACTGGCCTATAATTTCCTTTCTTCTGCCTCTCTACCTTCTTAAAGAGTGGAGTGACGTGCAATTTTCCAGTCCTCTGAAACGATTCCAGAATATAGTGATTTTTGAAATATCACTACTAATACCCCACACTCTCTTCAGCTAATTGTGGTTTAGTCCATCTGGTCCAGGTGACTTATCTACCATCAGCCCTTTCAGCTTCCCAAGCACCTTCTCCTTAGTAATTGCAATTATACTCATTTCTGTCCCCTGACCCTCTTGAATTTCTGACACACTGCTGGGGTCTTCCAAAGTGAAGTCTGACACAAAATGCTTATTAAGTTTGTCCCCCATTACTACCACTCTCGTGTCATTTTCTAGCGATCCAATATCCACTCAGGTCTCTCTTATATTCTTCATATATCTGAAAAAACTTTCAAGTATGCAGATGAGGTGACAGGACTGAGACTGGGCCTAGCCCTGTAGTGGAACTCTGTCACCCTGTTATGAAGCAGCTGCCCAGTATGATGGCGGGGCTGAGCTCTTCTGGAGCCTGACTCAAAGCCTGTTCTCCACTGTGAACTGGCAGTGAGCAGCTTTCCTTGGGAGAGGCTATAGCAGGCCAAGGGAAGGGACGGGTGTCAGGAAGTGCAATCACTTAGCATAGAATACCCACGGTATTTGCATAGCTGATTCCGTTCAATTCCTGGTCATTGGTGGGATTTGTCAGTGGTCACATTGAACACCTCTGTGGATGTGTCCTTCACTCCCTTCTCAAGGTCCTTCAGATACTTGTGTTGCCAATATATTACTTACTAACTTTTAGCCCAAGGCTGAGAACCTCTGAGTGGGTCTGAATCATCCTGTTTATAAAAAAAAAGCCTGTGTATTATCATTGGCCTTTTCTTTCGTGACATTGCTTGTGAAGCTGAAAAGTTGTGAAGTGGGTTATCTTGGTCCATCGTGTTCAGTTTGGATTTGATAGATTTGGCTCAGTTCTTGGGGGTCGCGAGGTTCTGCTGAAGGGGAGCTTGAGCTGTCCCTTAAGAAATGTGTTCTGTACCTGAATCACTATTCAAATTCGGGTAGCTGCATGTAAACTTGCACCAGTCAAACCTTTGCTCAACCCTGTTTTTACAAGGAGAATGACTTCAGCTTCTCCTGTTTAGCCATGCTGCTGACTTCTGTTTTGCCCATTGTGATCAGAATGGATTCAGAATTTGGCACACCAAGAACTGAGGTGATCCCTGAAGTTTATTGTACAGGAGGCTGAGAACACCATGTCTACATTTCTTGAGAATTCCTATGTTATCATGACCAAAATTAGATCTAAAATTTATTTTGCTTCCATCATTAGTAGCTTTTCGTCATTAGGATTAATGTTCATGTAGCGGTAACATTCAAACCGGTCACACCACTTAACATTAGCGAATCTGGAGGAACTCGGTGGGATAGGCAGCACCTTGAGAGGGAAATGGGCAGTTGACATTGGTAATCGAGGCCCGTCATCAGGACTGAGTCATAAATGATCCACTGAGTTTCTCAGTGTTGCCCCAGATTTCCAGCATCTGCATTGCGTCTCCACCCAGCTTAACAGTTCACATTTAATGTAACTCTTGATGACCACTGTTTCCTTTATGAAAATGCTCATCTTTAGGAGTCCTAATGCCAGTTCACTTTTATTAAGGTCCACATTATTGTGCAGGAATATTGCAGACACACATCTGCAGCAAGGATGGGTTAGTGTTTTTGTAAATTCTTCTACATGACATTGGTTTATTTTCACATATCCTGGAGTATAGTGGAAAAGCTTGGTGACATCTAGGCAGATCATATCATACAGAAGTCTGTTGAGATGGTAAAAAGTAAACCAAATGCAGTGTAGCGTTGCAGTTACAGAGAAAGTACTGTGCTGGTAGGTAAATAAAGTGCAAGGGTTATGCTATAGTCATTTGGGAGATGAAGAATTCATTTTGAGTGTGAGAAATTCATTCTAGAATTCGAAAGCAGCAAAATAGAAGCAACTTTACACACGAGAACATGACACCGCATATTTTAGAATATGCCTTTGAGTTTAGAATAGATTTAGCATCAATGCCACTTTTCTCCGTTCAGTCGATATTCAAAGCTAGAAAGCATGTAATTGGTGATGTCCGTCAAGTACGCATTGGCATCCTACATATTCCTATTTTAATCTTCCCATCAACTGCTCCAGATTATGCATACTGGTGCAATTTAGAATGGCTAATAAACCTACCAACCTGTGCCATCTTTGGGACACAGCAGGAAACCTGTGCTGTCCCAGGGTGATTATGCAAGTACCACACATACAGCCCTAGAGTCCAGGGTTTGAAACCTGGTTGCTGGAGACCTGAGGCAGTCTCTGCACCACTGTGCCATTATGTTAACATGGCTAATGAAATGGTCATTGTTTATCCTATTCAGTGGTTAAGTTATTGCTCAAACTTGTGAAATCCCTTCTAAATTACATACTCAAAGCACTTGGCCGGATCACTTCCCAAATTATATTCACGATGCTGCCTGTTATCTGCCCACGGGTATATGATTTGCAACAAAACTTTACTCAAGGCTAGATTTTCTTGTTCAGAAGGGATGCAGTCTAGCATTCTAATTCGCTAAGCACTCATGTACAAATATGATAACAATTGTATTTACTTTAATCACATTATAATCCCTTAGCGCAGTAGTTCAAACCCTCATTTGACCTTCGAAATACAATGCATTTCATTTTTAAATTAATGCCTTAATCATGTTTTTGGGGATGAAGTAGTCTGTCAATACAGTGTGTTTATTGGTATTAACCCCTCTATGAATTGGAATTCCATTGTTTCCCCTCTGCTTTGCCAACTCTTATTTTTGCAGGCTGGTTCTCTCGCGAGTGGAGTTTGAGGTGGAAAATGGTGGTGAGAGCCGTCTTGAGGTTGGTGAGGATGAGGAAGTGTGGCTGTTTTGGAATGACAGCAGCAAAGAGCTGCGCAGCAAAAGTATCCGAGAATTAGCCCAAGATGCCAAAGAGGGCCAAAAGGAGGACCAGGAAGTCCTCAGTTATTACAGGTATGTCTTCCTTCGCAGTGTGCAACATGGTATTGTGGGAAATGTAAAAGTGCTGCCTCTCAGCTTCTGGGGCCTGGGTTCAATCTTTACACCAGGTGCTGGTGTACATTTCTCCGTTACTGTGATGGTTTCTGCCAGTTGTCTTAGTTTCTTTTAACACTACAAAGGAACACTGGTTGGTAAATAGGCTGGTGTAATGTGCTCATAAGTGAATCAAATTGACTTTATTTCTTACATCCTCCATGTACATGAAGAGTGAAAATCTTTGCTACGTCTCCGTCTAAACGTGCAATATGCAATTTATAGTAATTTATAATAAATACTATGTTCAGCAGGACAGTCAATGTAACATAGAAATACAATTGTGTCAGCATGAATTAATCAGTTTGACGCCTGTTGGTCCTGGCTTTTATGCTACGCTACCGTTTCCCAGATGGTAGCAGCTGGAACAGTTTGTGGTTGGAGTGACTCGGGTCCCCAGTGATCCTTCGGGCCCTTTTTACACACCTGTCTTTGTAAATGTCCTGAACAGTGGGAAGTTCACATCTACAGATGTACTGGGCTGTCCACACCACTCTCTGCAGAGTCCTGTGATTAAGGGAAGTACAGTTCCCATACCAGGCAGTGATGCAGCCAGTCAGGATGCTCTCAATTGTGTAGAAAGTTTTTAGGATTTAGAGGCCCACACCAAACTTCTTCAACCATATGAGGTGAAAGAGGCACTGTTGTGCCTTTTTCACCACACAGCCGGTACGTACAGACCACGTGAGATCCTTGGTGATGTGTATGCTGAGGAACTTAAAGCTATTCACCCTTTCCACCCCAGATCCATTGATGTCAATAGCGGTTAGCCTGTCTCTATTCCTCCTGTAGTCCACAACCAGCTCCTTTGCTTTTGCAACATTGAGGGAGAGGTTGTTTTCATGACACCACTGTGTCAGGGTGGTGACTTTCTTCTCTGTAGGCTGCCTCATTATTATCTGACATTAGACCAATTAGTGTAGTGTTGTCAGCAAATTTAATAGCAGATGGGAGCTGTGGGTGAAAACACAGTCATGGGTATACAGAGAGTAAAGGAGGGGGCTTAGGACACGGTCCTGAGGAACATAATCAAAGGGATGTTGGTGGGCATGTGAGAGCAGGTGAGTTGCAGGCTATAGGAAAAGAGAAAAGTGAGAATTGGATTGTTCTACTGATACACACCATAAATGCCCTTACCATAGTTTACATCATGATGGAAACTTGAGAGCCTTGCACTGTGGTAGGAGCTCAGTTCTGGGACATGCACCTGAGACAGAAAGCTGAGAGTTCAAATCGTATTTGCTATCTTGAGCAAAAAAGACGAAGCCTGTATTCCAACTGAGAATTATTCTGACTTTTGGAGGTGGTGGTAAGTTGATCTACCCCTGCGGTTGGATGTAAAAGTGTTGATGAGCAGAGGGATCATGGGGTACAAGTTTATAACTCCCTGAAAGTGGCTGTGCAGGTTAATGAGGTGGTTAAGAATGCATGGCATGCTTGCCCTTACTAGTCAAGGCATTGTCTTCAAAAGTCAGGGAATTATGTTGCAGCTTTGTAAAACTCTAGTTAGGCCGCTTCTGGAGTATTGTAAACAAGAGATAATCTGCAGGTCCTGGAAATCCAAACAACACACACCAGATACAGGAGGAACTCAGCAGGCCAGACAGCATCTATGGCGGGGGGTGGGGGGGGGGGAGTAGAGTCGATGTTTCGGGCTGAGTCTTGCCAAAGGGTCTCCACCCAGAATGTCAACTGTACTTTTTTTTCCCCATAGATGCTGCCGAGCCTGCGGAGTTCCTCTAGCATTTTGTCTGGAGTATTGTATACAGTTTTGGTCACCCCATTATAGGAAGAGTATTGAGGCTTTGGAGAAGGTGCAGAATAGGTTTACCAGGCATTTGCCTGGATTAGAGGGCATGTGCTATTAACAAGAGTTTGGACAAACTTGGGTTGTTTTCTTTGGAACGGCAGAGGCTGAGGAGAGATCTGATAGAGGTTTATAGGATTGAGAGGCATAGATTGAGTAGACAGGCACTCCTTTTCAAGGGTTGAAATGTCGAATACCAGGGGTATGCACTTAGGGTGAGAGGGGTTAATTTCAAAAGAGATGTGGGGGTGCAAGTATTTTACAGAGTGCTAAGTGCCTGTGGTAGTGGTAGAGGCAGAAACATTAGAGACTTTTAAGAGATATTGAAGCAGGCTCATGGGCGTGAGGAAAATGGAAGAATATGGACATTGTTTAGGCAGAAGAGATGAGTTAGCCACTTGACTGCTTAGTTAATTGATTTTGTACAACATTGTGGGACAAAGGGCCTGTTCCTGTGTTGTACTGTTCATTTTAATTCAAACTAGCTTCATTTCACTGGGTCCTCACTCCAATTTGATCCCCATCAATATCACCAAGGCTTAAGGAACATAAAAGAAATGGAAGCAGGAGTGGACACTCGGCCCCATGAACATACTCTGCCATTCAATATTATTCAACCTGCTCAATCCACTTCCCTGTCTGGTGAATGCATGAGGGTTCCTTAAAGAGCTTATAAAAGGGCCAAGTTTTATTGCTTACCAATGCCAAATTAATTAGGAGGAGGACTATGAAGTTCAGTTATCGTGTTTTTTGCATTGCTTGAATGTGCTGAACCTGTCCCTTGTAATTATCTGAAACGATGCCATTCCCTTGGGATCGCTTGCTCTTAGCATAACATTTTCTTCTGTAGGTACCAGCTGAACCTTTTTGCTCGGATGTGCTTGGACCGACAATATTTGGCCATCAATGCGGTCTCAGGGCAGCTGGACGTGGATTTGATTCTCAGATGCATGTCAGATGAGAACCTGCCATATGACCTGCGGGCTTCCTTCTGTCGCCTGATGCTGCACATGCACGTGGATAGAGATCCCCAAGAGCAAGTGACTCCAGTGAAATATGCTCGCCTGTGGTCTGAAATACCTTCCCAGATAGCAATTGATGAGTGAGTATTTTGTCTTGCTGGTTATTGCCTTTTCGTTGCAGAGCCAAATAAGAGTTCCTCACATGCTTCATATCTTTATAAGTGAGCTGATCTACCCTAGAAGGTTCCAGTTCCTGGATGTGGTTCAGTTTATTTATAAGCACCCTGGGTTATTGAGGAGAATATTGAGCTGTCTTAATCCCTCTCTCCTGATAACTGTGGGACCTCAGCATATGCGGGGAGGACATCTAAGACATATCTGTGATGCCTTTACTTAAGGAACCCTACAATTCCCTTCAGATAGAGTGAATGGTGGTCACAAGCATTGAAAGATGTGAAAGCTTTGAGAGCTGCAAAAGGACAAATGATACACTATTATTGAACCACTGTCATAGTTGAATTGTCAGTCCATGGGGATAAGTATTACTTAGATTAGGGGGATAAGTTTTAGTGCAGTAATGATAATAATCCCCTTGCAAATGGGAAGAGTTTGGGGTTTAGGATTTTGACACATCATTTGGAAGTTAATTTCAAAAGCCATTGGTGTAGTGCCAGTCTTGAGAGTACACCTATTGCTGGAAAAATATTCTTGATTGATAATGTATTATTTGTCGTCTGGTCCATTTTGAATTGTATGAAAGTGGAATGCAGTTTATTGGTTTAAGCAGGTGTGTGGTGTCAGCCGTGGAAAATGTATTGGCCCATTGCACATTTTGCTGTGTGCACCACAGTGAATAATGTTTTTACACCTACTTGTCATGTGGCATAGCCATGTTAAAATGCCGCAGTTCTTTTGGAATAACAAACTGCTACTTATTTGACTTTTGGAAGTGGGGGTTAGTGGGACAATAGACTGACTAGGCTACAAACTTAGCACATTTGTTTCATGTGTACATTTCCTGGAATTCAGGTCCAGTTTGTTTTATTTACTTAGTTACGACTCCAGTGGAACATCCAAAGATGAAATAAAAGAGCGCTTTGCCAACACAATGGCATTTGTGGAAGAGTATCTCAGAGACGTTGTCTGCCAGAGGTTTCCTTTCTCAGACAAAGAGAAGAACAAGCTGACATTTGAGGTAAATACACCTAATGCACCTGACTAGTATCAACAACAAAAATAACAATAAAGATAAGCTGAAATAGCACATTGTGAAATTGTTCCATCTATATAATACTGAGCTAGAAGTATGCATACTATAGCAATAGCTCTCAGCCTGCGGTATAGTTAATTATTGAAACAGAAAGATAATTATATGTTTTGTAACCAATAACAAAACCAGAAATTAACTAATTGTTTCCTCTCCCATAGGTTGTGAATTTGGCTCGAAATCTCATCTACTTTGGTTTCTATAGTTTTAGTGATCTCCTGAGATTAACTAAGATCTTACTGGCCATATTAGACTGTGTCCACATGGCTACTGTCTTCCCTATTAGCAAGCTGGTTAAAGGGGATGATAATCGAGGTAAGACATTATTGTGTCTGCCAAGAATTGGTTCCCATTATTTGCAATCATTATGCCTCTGTAGTCTTTCCTACTGACTGATGAATGAATGTGTATCGCAGGCAGCAATGTGATGAGGTCAATTCATGGAGTTGGGGAGCTGATGACCCAGGTAGTGCTGAGAGGAGGTGGCTTCCTTCCCCTTACTCCCATTGCACCACAAGATGGATCTACTAAGCAACAGAGTGAGCCAGAGAAGGAAGATATTTTGGTTATGGACACAAAACTGAAAACAATTGAAATACTGCAGGTAACGTTCTCAAAATTGAACTTTGGTGTCATTGACATTACAGATTGCAAGTTCAAAATTCGGATTCATTTATCACGTACATTGAAGCATATGGTGAAGTGTTGTTTGGGTTACAAACAACACAACTCCCCCAGGAGTTGCCATACATTCTGGTGCCAACATAGCATCCCCACCACGTTCAGAGAAGAACACAGCAACAGAGTACAGTAACAAAATAACAGAAAAACAAGCACTGCTTCTCCCTCCCACTTACCCACTTTAGTGAGGCCTTTGACAAGGTACCGCATAGGAGGCTGGTCAGAACGTTCAGTCGCTTGGCATTCAGGAAGAGGTAGAAGTGGAAGAAGACAGAGTGGTGTAGGTGGCTGCCTCTCTCACTGAAGGCCTGATTAATGGGGTGCCGCAGGAATCGGTGCTGGGCCCGTTGTTGTTTGTCATCTATATCAACAATCTGGATGATAATGTGGTAAACTGGATCAGCAAATTTGCAGATAACACCAAGATTAGTGGTGTATAGAACAGTGAGGAAAACTATCAGAACATGTATTGTGTGGAGAAAAAATTAAGCTTGAAGGCCAGGGTTGGCAGAGTCATGGACGTGGCATCATGGGAAGCAGAATGGGTCTATCTTCACAAATAGGAAAAAATCTGCAGATGCTAGAAGTTCAAGCAACACACACAAAAAGCTGGAGGAACTCAGCAAGACAGGCAGCATCTTTGAATTGAATTGACTTTATTACACATCCTTCACATACATGAGGAGTAAAAATGTATGTTACGTCTCCATCTAAATGTGCTATGAGCAGTCATCATAATTTATAGCAATTTCATAAGTAGAACAGTCAGTGTAATATAGAGTACACTCAAATCAGCAGGAGTTCATCAGTCTGATGGCCTGACCAAAGAAGCTGTCCGGAGCCTGCTGGTCCCGGCTTTTATGCTGTGGTACCACTTCCCAGATGGTAGCAACTGGAATAGATTATGGTTGGGATGACTTGGGTCCCCAGTGATCCTATGGGCCCTTTTTACACACCTGTCCTGAATCATGGGAAGTTCATAACTACAGACGCGCTGTCTGCACCACTCTCTGCGGAGTCCTGCAATTAAGGGAAGTACAGTACCCATACCAGACAATGATGCAGCCAGCCAGGATGCTCTCAATTGTGCTCCTGTAGAAAGTTCTTAGGATTTGGATGCCCATACCAAACTTCCTCAACCGTCTGAGGTGAAAGAAGAGGCGTTGTGCCTTTTTCATCACACAGCTGGTGTGTACCGACCACGTGAGGTCCTCGGTGATGTGGATGCCGAGGAACTTGAAGCTGTTTACCCTCTCAACCCCAGATCCACTGACGTCAATAGGGGTTAGCCTGCCCCATTCCTCCTGTGATCCACAACCAGTTGCTTTGTTTTTGCAACATTGAGGGAGAGGTTGTTTTCTTGACACCACTGTGTCAGAGAGATGACTTCTTCCCTGTAGGCCACTTTGTTATTGCTTGAGATAAGGCCAATCAATGTAGTATCGTCGACAAATTTAATTAGCAGATTGGAGCTGTGGGTGGCGATACAGTCATGGATATACAGGGAGTAAAGGAGGGGACTCAGTACACAGCCCTAAGGGGCTCCTGTATTGAGAGTTAGAGGTGAGGGAGCCCACTCTTACAACCTGCTGGCGGTCTGACAGGAAGTCCAGGATCCAGCTGCACAAGGCAGGGTCAAGGCCGAGGTCTCTGAGCTTCTTGTCCAGCCTGGATGGAACTATGGTGTTGAATACTGAACTGTAGTCCAAGAACAGCATTCTCACATAAATCTTGCCTTGGTGGAAACATTGAGCGGACTGGCTCCCCATGAATTCACAAAGTAATTAGTTTCAAGGTCTTTCCCTGCTTTGTGTATGATCGGTACTAAATTCTCTTAACAGACTGGGATCTGGACCAGCTGGAAAAATGGGCTGTAAAATTTTGAACGGATTTAATGCAGATAAGTGTGAGGTTTTGCACTTTAAGACGACCAACCAGGTTTTACATGGTGAGAGATGGAGAACTGAGGATTCTGAGAATACAGATCCATAATTCCTTGAAAGTAGCATCACAGGGTTGTAAAGAAAGCTTTTGGCACATTGGTCTTCATAGATCAAAGTACTGAGTACAGGAGTGGGCATGTTATGTTGAAATTGTATGAAACTTTGGAGAGACCTAATTTAGAGAATTGTATACAGTTTTGGTCACCTACTTACAGGAAAGACTGCAAGATTGAAAGAGCGCAGAGAAAATTTGCAAGGATGTTGCTGGGACTTGAGTTATAGGGAGAGGTTAAATACGTTACGGTTTTATTTCTTGAATGTAGAATATTGAGAGGAGATTTGATAGAGGTACGCAAAATTATGAGGGGTGTAGATAGGGTAAAAGTGAGATTTTTCCACTGAGGTTTGGTGAGACTACAACTGGAGGCCATGGGTTAAGGATGAAAGGTTTAATGTTTATGGGAAACATGAGGGGAACGATTTAATTCAGAGGGTGGTGAGACTGGAACGAACTGTCAGCACAAGTGGAGGATGCGTGGCTGATTTCAACATTTAACATTCAACATTGGATAGGTACATGGATGAGAGAGATCTGGGGGGCATTGGTCCAGGTGCAGGTCGATGGATCTAGGCTAATTAATGGGTTGTTACAGACTAGATGGACTTAAGGGCCTGTGTGCTGTAGTGTTCTATGACTCTGTGCACATGCAGGCATTCTGAAAACCCTGAACTGGCCGCCTTTAGCCTCCAGCCTCCAGCCTCCAAAGGACTTGTAGACTGCAGATATCAAGCCTTTGACTTCCTCTGTAGACTTGCAGACCCAGGGCTCTGGCCATCCTTGACTTCTGGACTTCCAGTTGACCTTTGGCTTCAAACACCGGACTCTCTGATGATTGAGTTCCTGAATACTAGGCCTCAAACTCCAGCGTGCATTGACTTGCATACCTAGGGGGTTATTGGCCCTCATTCCTCCTGTTCGCACGGAACACCAATTCCAGAACATGCTGATGACTTGCTGACCTGGGGGAACTAGGGGGTCAACAGTCCTCGTCCTCACTGGTCTGTCAGCCTGACATCTGACGACTGATATCCGTCGTCACACATCCGTGTCTCTGGCTTTTGAGTGCGGAACAGAGGCCTAGACTCCAGCCTGACCTTTCACCCCCATTTCCCCATCCCTAAACCCTAAGCTGACCTCTAACTCCCCTCTCTGTCCTCAGAACCATCCCTAAGAACCTGAAAAACAGCTCAAGTCTGAGCCACATCCTTGACGGAGGTTAGTCATTAGAATTGCTTTATACAGGGAGCAGCTTAGAATGTTACATCATTTTCTGGTTCATCATTTTCAGCTCTCAGTTCCGCTTTATTTTCTCATATAAAAAAACATGCCCTGCAATATACCAAAAAAAATTGTGCTTGTGATCTTAAGCAACTTCTAACAAAGCTCCTCGAGTCGCCAGAGTACTTGAGCCACATGCTGTTGTTTTCCCCTTGGAGTTTGCCATGTTGTCATGACTGAATGTTGCCTTGTTGATGCAGCAGTGCAAGAATGGGCATGTTGTGAAATATAAATGCTTACTATAAATCCGACCAACAAATTCACTTTACTCGGTCATTAATGATGAAGGATGTTATTGATAGGCTGAAGGTTGAAACATACCAACCTGTTTTAACAGTGCACATGACTTTCTGGTTCAGCTCATGGTGGAGAATGGTTGCATTTGATCTATCAAGGCAACGATAGATTTCTTCATCCCAAAACAGTTATCACTGAACGTTGGACCATTTCTCTATATGTGTAGTCTTCAACTAGTTGTTGAAAATTTATCTCAAACCACAGCAATTTCGTTTTTTTTAATACGTCTAAAAAGTGAGGTTTAAAAATGTTGAATCTGATCCCTCAGCCCACAGATGTCTTTATTTTATTCTATCACAGCTCCAACCCAGGCCATTTTCTCAGAATTGAACCTTTTGAACTTCTGCCATGATCACCATTCTTTGCCGGAAAACACATTATAATGGCAAGCCAAAATTTGCTGCATGGACAGTGTCTTTAACATTTTATCAATTTTCACGTCAATTTAGTGATTACATTTTGCCTCTGAATCAGGAGTTTGAGTTCCAGTCCCATTTCCAGAGATCTGAGCAGACAAATCTGATTGACACCAGTGGAATGTTGTACTGTTGGAGAAACACACAAAACACCTGGAGGAGCTCAGCAGCTCGGGCAGAATCTATGGAGAGAAATGAAGAGTCGATGTTTCGGGCTGAGACCCTTCATCAGGACTGGAAAGGAAGAAGGAAGGGTACAGAAGCCAGAATAAGGTGGTTGGGGTGGGTGGTGAGGGGAAGGAAGACAAGCTGGCAGGTAAGAGGTGAGTCTGAGAGCAGCAGTGAGAGAGGGTCTCACTGAACTCCCGTTGAGAAGAATTAAACTTCTGGGCTGACATACCTTCAGGACTCTTTGTAGTAGAGCAGCAAATCATAAACGCGAGCTTTGCAGATGTTGGAAATCCAAACTAACACACAAAATGCTGGAGGAACTCTGGCCAGGCAGCATCTATGGAGAGGGATAGACAAAATGTTTCTAAAAGGGGGGAAGAAGGCTCAGTTCGAAGGTGGGGAAGAGGTTACTCCAGATCTGCATGTACTGTTGGAGATGTATTTTTGATGAGTTATTATACCCAGACTAGCTTTTGGGTGACTGTTTATACATTCTCCAGACTTCACTGAACTGATTCCATGACCTATTGACTTAATTTCAAGGAGTTTACATTAATATTCTTAGAATTATTTATTTATTATGATTTTTGTATTTGCACAGTTTGTCTTTTGTTCATTGGTTGTCAGTCTTTGTAGTTTTTCATTGATTGTATTATATTTCTCTGTTCTACTGTGAATTCCTGCAAGAAAATTAATCTCAGTGTAGCATATACAGAGATAAAGAATTTACTTTGAACTTTGAACATGAACACTATTTTGAAGAAGAGAATGGCAATATTCCCAACCAAGCCCAATACTATGGAAAAAAAAATCTGGTAATTGTCTCGTTGTTGTTTGTGGAGCTCCACTGTGCACAAGCAGGCTCCTGGGTTCAAAATTTCAAAAACATGTGATTGACTGTTAAAAGCCTTGAGACATCCTGAAGTTGTGGAAGGGGTTGTATTTAATTTTGAGGCAAAGACAGTACCCATAAACCCATAATTCTTATCATTCCTGTTCCAGTTCATTTTGAATGTCCGTTTGGATTATCGAATCTCTTGTCTTCTCTCCATATTTAAACGAGAGTTTGATGAAAGCAATGCACATCATCAGTCGACAGACTCCCCACCAAGCATCGGATCGGCTTCTCAGGATGGGACAAGTAATGTTCCAGGTTTGTATCAACGAGAAGGTTTATTGGATGTCTCGTTGTCTTAGAGGACACTATCCTTAAACTTTTTGACGCTCTGAAATTTATCAGAGGTTGTTGCTAATCCACCTCATCAACATCTAAAAGCACAGTTACATATCATTTTGCACTGCTGCCCAGTTCTAGCAATGCACCACTGCTCTTGGCTATCCACTGACTCTAAATCAAGAGAGTGCGAGGCTGACATCTCATTGCACAAATACAAACTTCCTCCAAATCCAAACCACAGATACCACCTTCTGGGATTGGTCACTATTCTGATTTCCATTACTCAGCCACTAACTTCCTCTTTGGCCACTGTCTAAACCCAAAACCAGAGTATCTGCAGCCCTTTGTGCCACATGTAATGAGAGGAACATTGAAACATTTATCCACATGAACACTGATCACCTCTGAACCTCATCCCAGCTCAGGCTTGGCCTCAGATCAGCTACTTTTGAATCCTGTCTAATATATGCCTTTATTTATTATACTTGGTCTTTATATGCTCATGGGTATCCTCCTCTTAAGCTGTTCAATCCCCATCTTCCACTGGATTTAAAGTTAGGTTAAACTCTGCTGACCAGGTACAAATCTTCCAGCATCCCTTTGCTTGCTGACCAATGTTTCTTGGGCAGTATCTTAATTTTTTTTTTAAATTTACATCCTACAACTGGATAACATAATTGAGAACCAGACTGATAATGAAAAGTTCAGATGGGGGATTATAACAGTAAGTAAGAGGGTTAAAGGAAGAGTATAAGAAAAGACAGGTGACAAAATAAAGGGATTCAAAAGATCTTGTACAATGTATAAACTGTAAGTGGTTCTCTGAGGATTGTAACTTCATCCTGGTGGAGAGACTTGTGAGTTCCTGAGATCCCAAGAGTGATGCATAGCCATCTTAAACTTAGCCCCTGGTAGAGTCACCTGTGGATGTAAGGACACGGGGGAGTTTACAGACAAGGGGCGATCCAACCCAGACCTCAACAGTGGAGCTGGTGGAAGGTGATGACACATCACAACAGCAGTGATGGCAGAAGGCAGCGGTAAAGTTAGTGTCCCCTGATGCCTTGGGTTCCATGCCCCTGAAACCTGACCCTGTTCCCAAGCAGTCCAGGACCGTGGACTGGCGGCCTGTGCATCAGCCTCCCCACATTAAACAAAGTCACGCACAGGCGATATCCATGCAGGGAATCCACACTAACATTCTGGATTAAGTCCTGTGGCAAACAGCAAGTTGAAAAGGAAGCACGATTTTTGAGGTTGGAAGCCCCCTAGTCACAATCAGGCACTTTGGGTGGTGGGTGTTTGATTCAGTCACTGGCCCTTGGACTGAGGCAGAAAGAGCCCTTTGGCAACAGCAAACCACCTGAAGATCCACCAATAGACCATCCTTTTGGAGAACATCATACTCGGCCAAGTGGTTGCACCTTACGACTGTGAGTGGGCTGTTACAGATAAGTTGGGACTGATAGGGTACCAAGATGTTGATCTTATGTGGGTAGTAAGAATGGCTGAAGTAATTTTCATTAATCCTTTGGTGATACAGAGGGAATCAGCAAAAGAACTTTTCACTAAGATAGTGAGTGAGAGAAAAATTGAAACAACACACATCAAAGTTGCTGGTGAACGCAGCAGGCCAGGCAGCATCTCTAGGAAGAGGTACAGTCAACGTTTCAGGCCGAGACCCTTCGTTAGGACTGAAAAATTGATAAAGGTTTAGCTACATTTAGAGCATATATCACTTGGTACAGCTTGAATGCATTTGAGGTTGCTGGGTGAAGTAACATAAAGATTACAGGTTGGCCACAATAAAAACTTGTAGTGCTTAAGTTCTGGAAATCCGAAAATGTTATGTCCTTGTTCAAAAAGGATGCATCCAGCAATTAAAACTTGTCAGTTTAACCCACCTTGGAGGAAATTTTTAAGAAACTGTAATTGTGAACAAAATTATTGGTCACTTGGACAAGTGTAATTTGATCAGAGCAAACCAGCTTATATTTATCTCTCTTTTTTAAAAAAAGTTACTGGTGATGGTTTGAGTAACTGCCTGGGTTCTCACATTTGTTTTACAGGGACATTAGATTTTGAGCATATCGAAGAGCAAGCTGAAGGGATTTTTGGTGGAAGGCAAGTATTAATGTCTGATGTTTTGGAAGCTGTCAATAACCATATCGTAGTTCTTGTTGGCTGTTGCCCTTTCCAAACGAGAGCTGAACAATGGGCAGCTGTGTGATGCTGTGCATTAAGGGCGTAAAGGCACAAAAAATGAAGGATGTAAGTGAGTTGAGACCCGGCCATAGTCCATTTATGACATGTGCTGAGTTCAGATTGTGGCACAGCATTAGTACATTTGATAGGAACACCAGGAAGCCATTCACTTGCCTGGGCATAGGCATGTGTCTGTGCCCACTGTAGATTACAATTCCAGATATAACATTAAATGAATAAAGGTATGCCAGACCCATCGTAGCAGTGAACACTAAATGGAATATCTGTGTCTACACGCACTCCCGTATGTGTTTTTTTTGGTGGAGGGGGTGGGTTCCAAACATTTGTCTTGCTCTAGTTACATATGTTTGATGTGGGAGGAGCATATCAGCGCTGAATGTGCTATCTTGAAGGTCTGATGTTAAACTGAGGCATAATCTGACCTTGCATGAATGTTATAAAGAAAGCACAGCTGTTCCTCTACTTTCTTAAAAGTTTTTAAAAAAATTCAGCCTATCTTCTAAAATTTCAATGAACTTAGTATACTGATAGAGGGTATGCTGACTAGTTGTATCACAGACTGGTATGGAAAAGCCAATGCCCTCGAACAGAAAAGACCATGAAAACGTGGTGCGTATGGCGGAGTCCATCACGGGTAAAGCCCTCCCCACCATTGAGCATATCCACATGAAGTGCTGTCGCAGGAAAGCAGCATCCATCATGGACCCCCATCGTCCAGGCCATGTTGTCTTCTTGCTGCTCCTATCCAGAAGAAGGTTCAGGAGCCTCAGGGCTTTCACCATCATGCTCAGGAGCAGTTATTACCCCTCATTCCTAAGGCTCTTGGACTAGAGGGGATGCCTGCAAAAAATTGAATCGCAGGGTAGTATATATTGATATATACATACTTTGATAATGAGTATTCTTTGAACTTGGAGGTATTCTATGGAAATATATCGAAGACGAGGAAGTACTCCACAGTATCCTGCCAATACTTATAAGAACATAAGAAATAGGAGAAGGGGTAGGCCATCCAGCCCATCAAACCTGCTTCACATTCAATAAGACTACGCCTGATCTGGCTGTGGATTCAGCTTCACACGTCTGCCTTTCTCTCTATAATCTTTAGTTCCCTGTTTGGATAAAATCGATCTAACTGTGTCTTAATTATATTTATTGAATGAGCCTCTCCTGCTTTCCTGGCAGAGAATTCCACAGATTCAGTACTCTCTGGGGACGAGGGGAGTCAATTTCTGCTCTTTGCCTCAAGAGGCATAGATTTAGGACAATGTCCCCTAGAAGAGGGGAGGTGGTTGGTAAAAAGAAGTTAAGGGAAGTTTAATGTCCAGAAGATGGAGGAAGGCTGCAGACACTCGGAGCACAATCCCTAGTATGCATGTCCTGGATAGTGCCTTTACGGAGCTAGCTTCCACATTGCAACCTTTGGGATGAATGGATGCTGCAAGCTAAGAGCACCAATCAACAGGATCTCCGGTTAAGTAGCTACTGCTGCTCAGAAGTGGATATCCAGGGGTGTTATGGAGCTCTGCTCCTCGAGCTGTAGTCACTGTTGTAGCATTGGAATCGTGGCAACAAAGTGAGGCATAGCAAGATCCCTTAGGGTGTAACGAGACTGGCCAGTGGATATTGCGTGATTGACATCGTAAATGCAAATTTAGTGAACTGATGTCCTTTGCAAACGTCTTCCACTTTCTTCTTCACCAGAGCAGTGACTACAGTACAAAAGCATTTATTAGCTCTAATGTATTTTTGCAATACCTGAGATCATTTATTATGCCATTGAAATGCAAGTTTTCTATCTGGAAATTAATATCATGTGTTATTTCTGTTTTTCTTCCAATGTAGTGACGAGAATACACCATTAGATCTGGATGATCACGGAGGAAGAACTTTTCTGCGGGTCCTGCTTCATCTCACAATGCACGACTATCCACCTTTGGTATCTGGAGCTCTCCATCTGCTGTTTAGACACTTTAGCCAGAGGCAAGAGGTCCTTCAAGCATTTAAGCAGGTATTTGAAGACTTCTGCAGATGGCTAATGTAAACACTGCCCAGTTTGCTGGCTGCTTCTTCGTGCAGGAATAAAGTGATGCTCTTTTAGTCTTTGAAATTCCTGTCGTCTTTAAGGGGTTGTAAGTGCATGACCGTTGCCATGTGTTTCCTGTTAATGGGAGATATATTCTCCAATGTTAGATGACTATTCAAAGAAGCATACTTTTATAAAACTGTTTTGAATGAACTCAATAACTGCAGAGGATTTGGCTGCAAAGCTATTTAAGTTTTTAGGTTGCCTCTTCTTGGAGGGGGAGTTGCAGTGGTGACTGTAGTGGATCCTGTGTTTCAACTTTTTGCGATGTGGGACAATAATATGACTGACAAATGGAAACACTGAATATGGATAAGTCAAATAAAAATATAAGGAGTATAACTTAATGTGCCAGCTCTGTGGTGCAAACTCCCAGTTCCATTTGCTTATCGGCTTGTGCTCCCCTTTCTGGAGAAAGCCTGACGATCAGTGGTTTGTGTATCTTCAGTACAAGATGTTCATGTTGTAGAGAGGTACAGTGTGGAAACAGGCGGTTGTCCATGCTAACAAGCAACTATGTGTTTTTATGTTAATACTGCCCTATCCCACGCTCCCATAAACTTACTCCTCCAACACCTTCAGATTCTACACCTCATTCGCTACTGGGTATCATTTTAATAGCCAGTTAACCTACCAACCGAATGCCTTTGGGGTGTGGGAAGCCCACACGTTCACAAGGAGGACATGTAAACTCCACACAGGCAGCACAGGAGGTCAGTGTCGAAGACAAGTTGTTAGAGCTGTGGTAGCAGCACTATTAGCTGCAGCATTTTATCTTCCATCCCTTCTGCCCCCATCCTGCAAACATTTTTAAGTAATATGTGCTGGTATTGCTTATAATCTAGCAGTGTGGTTATTAACATAGTTCTTGGCCTTAATAATCAAGCATACATTTGCAGCTCCATTGTTTTGTTCTTGATTAGATTGAACCATAGTTACTTTGTGTGCTTATGCCAGGCAGTGGTGTAATGGTATCAGAACCGGACTTTGAGGCAAATGGTCCTCGGTTTGAATCCGGCTGGTTGCTTGCATGGTTTCCATCCGTGCTTGGTTGAGCATTGAGCTAACAATTCAGCCTCATAAAATACAGACAAATGCTGAGGAAACAGCGAAAAATGCTACCCAAGAACAACAGCAACTTTCCATGTTTAGTCAAGTGTTAATAAGGCTCTGGGAATGCAGACTCTGGTCCCCTTCACTGAGAGCACAGCCTAAGGATTTATTTTGTGAACAGTGTTAATGAATAATGGAAAGAGATCTAAAGATTAATCCTAATGTGTTTTTTGGATGGAGTTCTTCTTTAAATTTTTCTCTATCAATTACCTCTCACTGCACTATAATCACTTTAAACCACTTTTTATAGTACATGCTGGTACATGTGCATATTTTATTTCATATCCTTCTAAATTTTTATGAAATTCATCATTCTTATTGTTGAATGTTGTTCATTGTTGCATGTCCTGCCAACCCATCACAGCAAATTCCTAATATATGTAGACGGCGAATAAAGTTGATCCTTGGAAACAAAATCCTGAGCAAGGGATCATCTGGTCAATCATTCTATGTCATGATAAAGCCTAAATCTGATCAATTAATACAATTTAGCTTTGAGGCAATCAGGACTGGATTTCTAGAAATGGCAATAGTCCCGCCATTCCTTCAAGTTTATTCTGCACTAAATTCACCTGTCTGCTTCAGCTCAGTATCTCCTGGCATATCAGGAGAGTTGGGATAAGTATAGCTTGACAGTTTCAACTTTGATCTCATTGAACAGTAAAGCAGCTTCAAAGGGATGAATGATCTTCCTCTGGGATGGTTTAACTTGAATTTCCTGCTGTGCTCCTTTATTCTTGTTCCCTCCCCAGGGTAGATCCTTGGACACTATCTGATTCTGGCTGTACAGGTGCTTATTGCCCTCAGATTTAGTGTTTCACATCCATACCTAGCCTTACTTGAGCCATCTCCTGGCTCCAGTCTTGATGATTTAGAAACTCGTGAGTAGCGCAATGTGCAGATGTGTGTCTGGTTTGGAAAGTCATTCTGGGCTTTGATGTTCAAACAGATGGGCTCGTGGTTCTTCATGCCAATCAAGCTGTTTTCTCGCGCCTTGAGTAATCGTGTCAGGGATTCGCAGGAGTCCATAAGATGTAGGAGCAGAATTAAGCTATTTGTCCTATCGAGTGTGCTCCACTTTTCAATCATGGCTGATTTATTTTTCCCTCTCAACTCTCCTCTCCTGCCTTCTTCCCTTAACCTTTGGCACTCTTTCTAATTAAGAACCCATCAACCTCCACTTTAAAGATATCTAATGACTTAGTCTCCACAGCCTTCTGAGGCAATGAATTCCACAGATTCGCCACCCTCTGGGTAAAGATATCCCTCCTCATCACTGTTGTAAAAGGACATCCTTGTAATTTGAGGCTGTGCCTCAGAGTGATATCAGCCATGATTCTATTAAATGGAGCAGCAGCTGGAGGTTCTGACTGGTTTCCTCTGAATGGCGTCTTCTGGTCGGACTTCCATCCCTCCTGCTTCAAGTCAGTTCACTACTTTCGTTGAGTTTACCAACTGTTTTCACATCCAGAAATTTTGCTTCATTGCATCTTGTACATTGGAAAATGATTCAACTTTACTTAACTTTCCCATCTCCTGCCTCATTATGTCTGTCTCATTCATAAACTCTTCCTTTATTCTTTAATATTTTTAAGCATTAATTACCTCAAGTATCTTTCCACTAGAAAATGAGTTCAAGGAGGCACAGGTGTCATAGACCACCACAGCATAGGAGCAGGATCCTCGTCCCATACAGTTAGTGCTAAACCATTGAGTAGGGGTATTACAACTTATCTTCCCAGAGGCTCTGACATGCTTTAATCTTGATGTCACAATTATAGCATAGAAATTAGATTTAATTTTGAGGATGTATTATGTGGTTGAAGGAGTATTTCAAAGCTAGCATATGTTACAAGTGGAGTCGTGTTGCTGAAGTTGTGTTGTGATCGAAGTTTCAAGTTTGCCTAAGCCATTCACTTTGAAAGATTATTGCTGTTCTTTCAATAAGTGGTCTGAATGTCTGTCTTTCAGGAGGGTGTCCATGACAACCAAATAGAGCCTACTAGTAACGTAACAAGGGGAGAACTCAAAGATATGAAGTTAGATTTTACTGAGGTATATTTGTGGTGTCTGAGTAGTTACCTTGGCACTCTACACATTAATGTTTACTTACAAATAAATAGCAGGTCAACAAGCACTGTTCCATGCAGAATTCAATACTATACTTTTATTTCTACATTGCAGCCCAAAAATATGTTCACTAGAGTTGGCTAGAAATGTGAGCTTGTTAAAGCACAGCTTTTTAGGGCAATGGATTCCAGTTGGTGCAGTGCTTCCTTTCTAGAGAAGGAGGTTAGTTGCATTGACAGTACGAAGGCTTTTTTGCTCCCTGCCCCTCCTTTTTGTTTGATCAGAATGATTTCTTGGAACAAGGACACCATTTGTCTTTCTCCTCGCCCACTCCTACAGATCCTTTGGAGTTCATGTTTGTGAATAATCGCCATGTGGCGAAAAGATTGGACTCCACCAAGTGCAAGAACTTGAGGTATTATTAAACGGATGACTTTGTACATTCTAGGTTTCATTGTTTGATCCCTCTGTGATATCCTTCAGGTCCAACTGCTTGTCACCAGCCAGGATGTGGAAAACTACAAGCAAATCAAGGCTGACCTGGACCAGCTGAGGCTGCTGGTAGAAAAGTCCGAGCTGTGGGTTTTCAAGGGCCATGCCCACGATGAGTCAATGGAAGGTGGTGACAGTGCAACAGGAGGAAATGAAATGAAAAAGAAAAAAGATGTAAGATGTGTTCCATGATAGGAGAAGCAAACTTGTAGCTGCACGAGCAGCAGAAGTCACTCAATTGGGAGAATTATAGGAAAAGCAAAAGACTGCAGATGATTGAAATCTGAAATAAAAACTGAAAAGTTGGAAGCATTCATAGATCAGGCAGCATCTGTGAAAAGCGAAACAGAAATAATATTCCAGGTTTATGACCTTTCATCTCAGCATTTTTCATGAAAGGTCATTGACCTGAGATGTTACCTCTATTTTACCCTCCACGGATGCTTCCTGGCCTGCTGAGTATTTCCAGTATTTTGTTTTTGACCCAACTGGGCAATCACTGTTTGAGAATTGCTGGTGTCTATTACTTATAATTTTACAGCTACACTTTTACCAAAAAAAGGAGTATGTGAGTGTGATCATGAATGTGTGTGTGTGTGTGGGGGGGGGTGGGCGGGGGTTAAATGCACAAAGGACCTAAGACAATTTAAAAAGATAGTAGACCTGGGAGAGAGGACAAGCTTCCTTTAACACCTGCTTAACTCTTTTGATGTAGTGTTGATAAAATTGAGAAGCAGTATAATACAAATACAAAACAAGTATCTGGGGGAGAGGACATATTTAAGGAGAATTATTCTATTCGGTTACTAATCCAGGTTTTACCCAGTGATCTGACAGGTAACCCTATAAATACCAAAATGTTTAGTGTTATAGTCAGTGAGATAAGTTATCTTCACATGACACCTCTCTTCATGTTGACAGGTGGGTCTTTCAATGGGAGAGATAAAAGCCATTAAGTCTATTTTATAAGAATCAACAAATCAAATGCTGCTTTTTCCTAAAACCTCGCCAGAAGCTTTGTGATGTATTCCACACACAGCATGGTGATTTTTGTAAATTGCAGTACCATCCTTTAAATTAAGAGAAAGTGTATCTATTTGTTCTACACAGGGTGACTTTGCCAAGGGTCAGACTGCCACTTCTGATGCTGTGGTTACCATTGAAAGCACCAGCAGCAAGAATTATCGAGTTATTAAAGAGGTGAGGCGTCTGAGCTTTGGTGTGCATATTATCTTCGTTGCTTCTTCAAAGATGCCAATCTGTGTTTTGTCTGTTCCAGGTTCTCATCCGGCTGAGCAAGCTGTGTGTCCAAGAAGGTTCAACTGTGAGGAAGAGCCGCAAGCAGCAGCAAAGGTTACTGAGGAACATGGGGGCTCACACCGTTGTCCTGGATCTTCTGCAGATTCCCTATGAGAAGGTACTGGCTGATCCTCTTAAAGTGCTATAATTGAGCCTACAATACCTTATTTGCCTGTCGTTCTTGGGCTATATTCCAGCAGACATGTGCCACCAGTTTAATTTTTCTGACAGAAGTGATGCTCAGGCTGTTTACTGGGTCTCGAACAGGAATTGTGTATTTGCTTCATGCGAATCATCGGAAGTGGCAGGAAATGTCTTCTGCAATGGGTAAATGGTCTCTTGCTTTGTGAGGCCCCAGGAGCTGAGAATAATTGTGCCATGCATTAACAGATTTACCCTTCAAAATGAATACACACAGTTTGGAATAGCTTTTGAGTTGATTCAGTTTATACTGAATCGGCAGTGGATTTTAATTTCTGTCTACAGTGAAAGTTGACAAAAGTTCCTGAATTGATGTGACGAATGTTTTACACAATGAGATATGGTAAAGAATTTTCAGCCAGAAAGTAGATGGAAGCAAATTTCATCATCCCTTGCAGAAGATGATTAGATAAATACTTGAAATAAAAAATAATGAAGTTGGAAATTAAATTGATCTATAAAAAATGCTGGGAAAGGCTCTTTCGGACACATGTCCTCATCTGGTGTGTATTACTCTCTGGAATGAAAAACAAGGAGGGGTGTGAGAAACTGGCCAATTGGCAATTGTCAGCCAAGCCCAGACTCCCCAATTAATAATCTATGACTCTCAGTGTTGCTGGTTCACAGCAAGGCAGAGCAGTGCATGGAACCTGACTATGTTGGCTTATTGTCCTCCACAGGCTGAAGACATCAGAATGCAAGAGATCATGAAGCTGGCACACAAGTTCCTGCAGAATTTCTGCGCTGGCAACCCACAGAACCAGGCTCTTCTGCACAAGCACATTAACCTTTTCCTTAATCCAGGGGTAAGTCCAGCTTTTAGACCCCAGCTGCCTTCCACCTCATTCAGCCGGCATGTGCGTCTCATTCCAGTAGCTGATCACTTTAAGTTGGTGTGTTCTGGAGAAGCTAGTGTGCTGGCCGTGTGTACACTGTATTATCTTTTTTTGTGAGTCTCTGTTTTACCTTTTAGAAAGAACCCAGGCAGCTGTCCAGTGCCTTCAAGTGACTTTACAGCTCTCAAAAAGTGGCAGCAGTGAACAAGCCAATCCAGTTCTGAATGAGGTTTCTTATCAATGACATGGGTCATGAAACTTGTTGTTTTGTGGCCACAATGCACTGCAATATAAAAAAAATTATTATAAGTTGCAACAAGAAAAGTAAATAGTATGAAAAAGAGAGCAAAATAGTAAAGTTGGTTCACTAACCCCATGAAAACTTTCAGGAATCTGATGGAGGGGAAGAAGCTGTTCCTGAAATTTTGAGTGTGCGTTTTCAGGCTCCTGTACCTCTTGCCTGATGGTACTACTGCAAAGAGGCCATGTCCTGGGTGGTGAGGATCCTTATTAATAACGCCACCTTTTTGAGATGTCCTTGATGGTTGGTGCGGCTTGTGCCCATGGTGGAGATGGCAGAGTCTGCAACACTGCAGTTTTTTGTTCAATCCTGTGCTTTGGAGCCTACATACCGGGTAATGATGCGCCCAATTGGAATGCTCTCCAGAAAATATCTGAAGTAATTTGCTGATGTCTTTGGTGACTTATCAAATCTCCTCAAACTCCGAATGAGGTATAGCTGTTGCCATGGCTTCTTCGTAATTGTATCAATATGTTGGCCTAGGAGATGTTCATGCCCAGGAGTTTGAAATTGCTCACCCTTTCCAATGTTGACCCCTCTCTGAGGACTGGTATGTATTCTTCCAAAGTACTTTCCTGAAGTACACAATCGATTCTTTGGTCTGACTGATATTGAGTGCAAGTTTGTTATTGTGACACCACTCAACCAGCCAGTCTTATTTCTATCACCTTCTCTCATCACTATCTGAGATTTTGCAACAACAAAGCGGGTAACAGGAGCCAAAATTGGGAATGGAAGAAGAGAGAAGGGGGTGGTTTGTGAAATTCCTGTTAATTAAAGTAATCAATGTTCTTGCCATCAGATTGGAGGCTACCCTGTTGGAATATGAAGTGTTGTCCCTTTGACCTGAGAACGGCCTCATCGTGGCAGTTGAGGACGCCATAGACTGACGTGTTGTAAAAGGAAGTAGAATTAAAATGTGTGGCTACAGAGAAATCCTATCTTTTGTAGCAGATTTAGAGAAGGTATTTGACGAAGTAGTCCTCTAATTTGTGTCCAGTCTCACTGGGGTAGAAGCTGATACACATGGAGCAAGATATAGTAGATGTTCCCAATAGTCTTGCAGGTGAAATGTTGCCTCACCTGGAAAGACTGTGGGGTCTTAATTGTGGTGAGGGAGGAGGTGAATGGGCAGATGTAGGACTTGTCTCACTTGCAAGGATTAAGTGCCAGGAGGGAGATGAGTGCGGAGGGATGAATGGAGAAGGGAATCACGTAAAAAGCAACTGTTGCCAAAAGCAAAGAGTAGAGGGTAGGGAAAGAGGTTGTTAGTGGTAGAATCCCATTAAAGATGGCAGAAGTTATGAAGAATGATGTGAAGGGTGCAGAGGCTTATCAGGTGGTAGATGAGGAAAAGGGGAACTCTGTCCCTGTTACAGTAACAGGAAGATGAGGTGAGGGCAGATGCCCAAGAAATGGAGGAACTGCAGGTGAAGACAGCATCAATGGTAGAGGAAAAGAAAACTCATTCTTCCAAGGAGGGCATCTTAGATGTCCTAGAATGAAATGACTCGTGGTGAGAACAGATGCGGTGGAGATGGAGGAAATGAGGTGAGGAAATAGCATTTTTGCAAGTGACAGTGGAAGGAGGCGTAGTCAAGATAGCTGTAAGAGTCAGTTGGTCAGTTTATAAAAGATATCAGTGGCCTGTAGAGATAACAACAGACAGATCAAGAAAAAGAAAAAGTGTCAGAGATGGACCAAGTAAATTTGATGGCAGTGTGGAAGCTGAAGGGGAAGTTTGAAATTGACAAGCTCAGCATGGGTACACGAAACAGCACCATTGCAGTCGTCGATGTACTGCAGGAAGAGTTGGAGAGCGCTTTGTGAAAGGTAAATCTCCGCTGCCATTGGATTTCATGACTGACTTTCAACTCCATCATTCCTACTCTATCCCCATATTACTGGGTTCCATTAGCTCCCAATAACCTGCTGACCTCAGTTTTGAAGATGATTGTCTTGTAGGCAGATATGCTGTAATAAGGTACTCAATAGTCTGCAATTCTATGACTTAATTCCCTCAAGTCCTTGGAGGGGAGGAGCAAACCATTGACGAATTAAATCCTTTTTACTGCTCATGCATTGTTCAAATGGCATGGGGAATTTCTAACCTCCCAGGAAATGCAGTTTCACTTCTTTGGTTGAAAATGTTCTTAGAACTAAAGGGGAAATTAGAAATTCTATTAATTTTTTAAATGTGCATTTTGAAATTTATTTGATTTTGGAGGACTTCCGGGTCATCAAGGGAATGGCGGCGTAAGGAAAAGGTCTCTCAACAAAAAAGAAGGTAAACTGCCCCAAAATCGAATTTAGACAAATACTTAATATTGCATAACTATATTAATAAAAGGGGCAAGGATGATGTCTAAGAACAAGAATAAAAAGTCCGCTCTGAAGGCTGATAAACATAAAGAGATGCAGCAAGGCGAAGGGCCTAGCTCTCCCTCGGCAAGCCAGGACGGAGATAATGAGGGGGAATCGGTGACTTTGTCTTTGTTTCTCGGAGAGATTCGCGAGTTCCGACAAGATAACAGCAAACAGCTGGAAGATATTAAAGGAGAAATAGTAAAAACTAACTCGCGGATAGATGAAGCCGAAGCGAGGATTGTTGGAATTGAAGAGAAGCTACAAAATGCAGAGGAGGTGATAGCAGAAATGCTGAAGCTACAAGACCAACTCCAGTGGAAACTAATAGATCAAGAAGGCCGCTCGAGAAGGGAAAATGTGAGGATCTACGGAGTTCCCGAAGGAACCGAAGGTAAACCCGGATTGATGATTCCCTTCGTGGAGAAGCTGCTTAGAGAGAACCTTGATATACCGGCCGCAAAAGACCTACAGATAGAAAGGGCTCACCGTGCGTTGACACCACAGCCTCCGGCAGGCACCCAGCCCAGATCGATTCTGATCAGATTTCTCAGTTACAGAACGAAGGAAGAGGTGCTTAAAAGAGCATGGCAAAAGAAAGGTTTCATGTGGAACAACTGTAAAATCAGTTTAGACCACGACTACGCACCGGGGATTCTTGCCAGACGGAAGGAATATACGGAAACACGGAGAGTCCTGAAGGAAAACAACATCAGATTCCAGACCCTGTATCCAGCTCGGCTGAGAGTCTTTTACGACGAAGGGACAAAAACTTATGCTACGGTGGAGGAGGCAACGTCGGACCTGGCGGACCGGGGACTACCTATTAAAGTTATCACCCAACCGGAGTCGCTACTGGAGAGGATTCGGCAGAAGTCATGGCAGTTAGTGGGGCGAGGACGCTCCACTCGAACCAGAGTGTCAAACTACAAAGAAAAGCTGCAAATATTCAGACGCGAATGTACAGAGAATACAGATTAATTAAGAGAAATGACTGAAAAGAGTAAATCGGACTTAAAAGTAAAATGAAAACTGGTAACTGAAAATAATCTAGGCGGAATAACTTGAATGATAGCAATATGGTCGAGACATAAATAGGAGAAAATTCTCTATGATTATTCAAACTGCTGAGGGCCCTCTAACACAGGGTGAAGATAGAGGTTATCCCTCTGAACTGAGGCGGGTCGGTGCTCAGGCCTCACTGTGGGAAGTCGGGGAAAATTTTCAAATGTTATACGTTCAGAAATGTCTAGGGTGTGGTTATATGTCTTGGTTTACTGTTGAGAAGGGATTGCTTACTGTTTGGTTAGAAAAGGAGAGTGCTTTTTTTCTACTAGAGAAAAATGCAAACTGAATTGGTAAAAATAATTTCCTATAATGTTAATGGGGTTTTGAATCCAATTAAAAGAAATAAGATTATGTCTAAATTGAAAAAAGAGAGGGCACAAATAGCTTTCCTCCAGGAAACACGTATGAGCCAATCTGAACATGGAAAATTAAAAAGAATGGGCTTTAAGCATGTATTTTATTCATCATATAAATTGAGTCACAAAAGAGGGGTAGCTACTTTAATATCAAGTACTCTTAATTATGAACATATTTCAGAGACTAGAGACAAAGAAGGACGGTTTGTAAAAATCACAGGAAGAATAGAAGGTACAGAAATAACATTGCTGAATGTTTATGCTCCTCCAGGTAGTGAATGGTCATTTTATAGACACATTTTTGACCTAATGGTCAGTTCTCAAGAGGTAGTAATTTGTGGAGGGGATTTTAATATTAGATTAAATCCTATATTAGATTCTTCAAGAATAGTTACTCAGAATAAACCTCTGACTCGGAAAGTGAATTCATTGATGGAGGAGTTGGGAATTATAGATGTCTGGAGGGAATTACACCTACTAGTAAAGATTATACCTATTACTCTTTCCCTCATTCAGCCTATTCAAGGATAGACTATTTCTTTATCTTTAATACAGATAGACTCAGGATAAAAAACTGTAATATTGCAACAATTGATCTGTCGGATCATAGCCCAGTCTCTATGTCTCTAATCCTGGAAAGGAAAATGAGGAAAACACTATGGAGGCTAAACTCACATATACTTAATAACCCAAAAGTAATGGAGAGATTAAGGGGAGAAATCAAAGAATATCTAGACCTTAATGACACGGGAGAAACATCACCAGTGATTTTATGGGATACATTGAAAGCTGTACTGAGAGGGAAAATTATTTCCATTACTACTCACATGAAAAAAATCAATGCACAAAAATTAGCAGACCTTCAAGGAAAATTAAAACAACTTCAAGTTGGAGATAGCAACAAAAGTAATTCAAATCGAAAACAGGAAATTAGGAAATTGCAAAGTGAAATTGATGATATTTATACGTTGGAAACTCAAAGAAATTTTCTTTACCCGAGACAAAAGAATTATGAAGTAGGAGGTAAATCAGCTAGATTATTAGCATATAAATTACGAAAACAACAAGCAGACAATACAATTCATAAAATAAAGAATCCAAAGACAAAGCTTGTGGAGAGTACAATAGGGAAAATTCAAGAGAGTTTTGAAACGTATTATCGAGAGCTGTACTCCCAACCCCGGGCCCCCAATGAGCCCTATATAGACAGTGTATTGAATTTTTTAGATCTACCTAAACTTACAGATTTACAAAATGAAAGTTTATTAGAACCAGTAACTGTCAAAGAACTGAACGTGGCCATCTCTAGGTTAAAGGCTGGAAAGTCCCCGGGTTCTGATGGGTTTACCTCAGAGTGGTACAAGTCCCTGAAGACACAGTTAGCCCCATTACTACTTAACACCTTTAATTGGATCTTGCAGAGAGGAGAAACTCCACCTTCCTGGAGAGAAGCGATTATTTCAGTTATTCCTAAAGAGGGTAAAGATAAACTAGAATGTGGCAATTATCGGCCAATTAGTGTTCTTAATTTAGATTACAAACTATTTACATCTATATTAGCGCGCAGATTGGAAAAGCTTTTACCTGGCCTAATCCATTTAGACCAGACTGGATTTATTCAACAAAGACAGACACAGGACAACATAAGGAGAACTCTGCACATATTAGAACAGGTTAATAAGAACGAGACAGAGACAATGGTAGTAGGATTGGACGCTGAGAAAGCTTTTGATTCGGTTAGTTGGGCATTCCTATACAGAGTGTTAGGAAGATTCGGCTTTCAAGAAAGGTTTATTAAAGTAATTCAGACTCTATAAGACAGCCCTACAGCCCGAATTAAGATAAATGGGGACCTCTCTGACTCCTTCATTTTAGAGAGAGGCACTAGACAGGGATGCCCAATTTCTCCTCTCCTTTTTGCGCTATATATTGAACCACTTGCCCAACTAATAAGACAGAGCGAAATCGTAAAAGGTATCAAGGTGGCAGGGATTGAACAGAAAGTGGCGTTATTCGCAGATGATGTTTTGGTCTATCTGAGTGAACCAGAAAAATCATTTATAGGATTGTTTACACTGTTGGATGACTTTGGGAAAATATCAGGTTATAAAATAAATGTAAAGAAAACGCAGGTTATGTCCCTAAATTATACACCATCCAAAAAATTGCAGGATACATACGATCTTAAGTGGGAAGCTAAATCATTAAAGTATTTAGGAATAACCCTGCCGAAGGATCTTTCAACACTGTCACAGGTAAATTATGGGCCATTAATCTCAGAGATAAAAGCAGATATGCATAGATGGAATCTTATCCCCTTTTTAAGTTTAAATTCAAGGATAAATACTATAAAAATGAATATTCTTCCTCGGTTATTATATCTTTTCCGTACTTTACCAGTGGAGGTGGATGATAATCAATTCAGGGAATGGGACAAATGGATTTCCCGCTTCATTTGGCAAGGAAGGAAACCTAGAATTCGATATAACACCTTACAGTTAGGGAAGGAAAGAGGAGGTATGGTTCTTCCTTGCCTGAGAAATTATTTTTATGCCTCACAGATAACCCCTCTGTTATATTGGTGTAATAGGGAATATAAGGCTAGATGGAAGGAAATAGAATTTGGATTAGTTGACAGTTTTCCTCTTCAGGCCTCAATAGCTGACAAAGGATTGATGGCCCAGTTGGAAAAATTTAATAATGCTTGGATAAATCTTACATTAAAAGTATGGCAGAAGGTGGTTAATTCATGTGGAATTAATAACATGCTAAAACTCTTTAGATGGTGTGCATATGATACCGAATTCCTTCCCAACAGAGGAGATAAAAGATTTGAGCTATGGATAAAGAAAGGTCTTACAACCTACCTCTCATTTATAGATAAAAGAGTATTACAAAGTTTCCAAATCCTGCAGGACAAACATGGCCTAGAACATAATGACTTTTTTAGGTACCTTCAAATACGAAACTATGTTAACCAGAGTTGTAGATATACAGACCTATCAACAGTAGAATTAGAATTTTTCAAGATTCTGAATTCGGCTTGCACTTCAATACCTAGTAAATCAGTTTCTCGCCTATATAATGCACTCTCCCATGCTAAAAATGTAAATACACTGTATATTAAAGAGAAGTGGGAGAAAGAAGCGGGGTTGGTACTTTCAGAGGAGGCTTGGGGGAAAATCTGCAGCTTTCAATGGTCCTCGACTAATTCTTTGACTTGGAGAGAACATTGTTGGAAAAACATTATAGGATACTTCAAGACCCCATATCAGGATAAATATAAAGATACAAATGTGATGTGTTGGAGAAGGTGCGGCTCCAAGGAGGCAAATCATTTTCATATTTTCTGGGATTGCCCTAAACTAAGTCTATTTTGGGAAGGTATTCATAGAACATTAGTTAAGGTACTTGGGTCCCAGATACCTCTGAACTTTGAGACGCTCTATTTGGGGCATGTATTGTTCCTTGAACAGAAGGAAGATATAAAGTTGCTGCAGGCCCTCTTAGCGGCAAGTAAGAAATCAATCACTAGAAAATGGCTAAATCCAATACCACCTACATTAGAAGATTGGTACGAAATTATCTTGGAAATATTTAAAATGGAAAAGTTGACCTACTCCCTGAGAACTCAAAAAGAAACATTTTATCAAATCTGGAATAAATGGATTGAATATATAACCCCAATGCGAGCAGACTTTAGATGACTCTCCTAATGATTTATATTGCTCTTCTCATCAACACAGTAATATTGCTAACGTAAGCACCCCTAGTCTAAATGTTTGTTGTTTTTTTTTGGAAAATAGAGAATTAACACAAGTAAAGGGAAAGATTTGGGAAAGGGATAAAAAAAATGAAAAAATTAAATAAATAAGTACATAGGTATTGGATAATTATGTCTGCGGGCAGGAACAAGCACGAACAAATTGGGATATAAACACCTACAATGGTTGGTACATAGGTTTGTATGCAACATTTTGGACCAGTGGAAATGGTCCAGAAGGGTTGTATGGAAACTATTATTACCATTTTTCTTAACAACTAATTTCATTACTTAGCCTAATAGGTTAGATTTACCACAGTACATAATTATCTATTTAAATGTTTATTTTGCTTTTATATCATCTCAATGTGTACTTGAGAATGTATAAATAATTGTAGTTTTATACATATAAAAAAATGGAAAAGGTTATATGTGTGAAAAAAGTACATGATAATTGTGAACTCCTTATCCAAATAAAAATAAAATTAAAAAAAAAAAGAAATTTATTTGATTTCCTTTTTCCTGTTAACTACCCTTAGTGAAAGCAACACACAAAATGCTGGAGGAACTCAGCAGGCCAGGCAGCATCTGTGGAAAAGAGTAAATAGTTCAGTAAATGGGAGTTGAGGTGAGAGGGGGAACAGGCCCACCTTCATCATTTCCATTCTTGTTTCCCTTTCGCACTTTAACTCCTTACCCTGCCTGTCACCTCCTCCTCCTTCCCTTTCTTCCATAGTCTTCTACCCTCTTATCAGTTTCCCTTTCAGCCCTTTATCCCTTTCACCAATCAACTTCCCAGCTCTTCATCCCTTCCCCTCTCCCAACTTCACCTATCACCTGCCACCTTGTACTACCTCCTCCCCTTGCCCCACCTTCTTCCTCTAGCTTTTTATCTTTTCTCCCCCCAGCCCTGTTGAAGGATTACAGCCTGAAATGTCGACTGTTTACTCTTCACTATAGATACTAGTTGGCCAGCTGAGCTCCTCTCGCATTTTGTGTGTGTGTGTGTCTGTGTGTATGTATATGTGGGATTTCCAGCATCTGCAGATTTCTTCATCTTTCTGCCCTTAGTTAATCCTGTTTATGTAGAACTGTCACTCTACATCATTCAAATCCATTTAAAAGATTTTCCATTTTAACTTCTGTGGAATGTTGGGACAGCTGTGGATTGTATCGGATTATGCAGTCAACTATAGACACCAGCTGGAAAATCTATCCATCATATCCCTCCGGTTTCACCATCCACCTCAATGAATCCTGTTTTATCAAAGGAATGGATATTGAAAGACGGGAATAGAATGGGAGGAGATAGATCTAGAATAAGGTCTGGATGCATGCACTAATGCCTGAGCCACAAACAGCAAAGTTAAGAAGGTATTAAGAACAGCATGATCAGTGCGTATTGTTGCTGCAAAACAGCAAACTTCATGACAGATACCAGTGATATTAAATCTGATCCAATTCTGGTCACTGACATCTTTTAAATAAGAAATTTAACGTGGATGATTCGGGGAAGGACCAATGGCCTGAATCTCAGTGCAGCCCTGGAAAGGGGTATCTGAGAGGCTATTCAGTAGTTAGGTCATAGAAAAGGTAAAGGTACACAAGCATTTTAATGTAACATTCTGTTTGTCAGTAGAAGATGGTAAATATCTATCATAATGATTTCCCTGAGGGACTGATCAAAGTCCCATTGATTTTCCTAAATGGATGAATTGTAGTTGGTTGAGTAACCCCTAATCAAAACTGATGTTGTGACTGAAATGAACCGTGATCAAAGATCTTTAATTGAGGTAAGGCACCCAATTCAACATTGTCCCCCCAGTTTTCGGGCTTCCGTCTGCCTTTCACAATAACCGGTCATTGATGAGAATGCTCAATTGCACTGTATTCTGATTGAATTCAACCTCAACAATTGAAGAAGGGAAGTGAGAAATGGGCACAGTTGTGAACGACGGTTTTAGCTGTCAGTGTAAAGCACTGTGTAAATTCTTGAAACAATGAGTATTTGTGGCGCTGCTGCTTTTGCCCAAGTCCAAGTTGACACTCTAGAGTAAGTTGTATACTGTAGGAAAGGTGTTAAATTCAGGCCTAAACAGCCCCCTTGGAAAGATGCAAAATCAATGTATAGGCACTGCTGAAAGAGGGTCTTGATTCCTCATGCACATTGGTTGGTTACTACATACCTGGTGACCCTTCTGTGGACGCTTGCTGTGTGCTGGCTTGGAGCTCGTGCCCCAACTTGTCTCTGCCAACTAAGTTGCTTGCCTGAGTTGGCCCATTTACCTGCATTTGCTCCATATCCCTCTAAACTTTTGCTATTCATGTCCTGAAAATCTTGGTATCATCGGTAAACCTACTAACCGTGCCAACTATAATGTAATTCAAGTTACTGTCAGTGCTGCTCCAAGCACTCTGGGAGTAATGATTGGAGGTACGGTTGGACTGCGGGGTTTGGCACCAAGTTCTTCTGCTATTTAGTAGTATGAATCCCTAATTGGCGGCTTGCTGTTTCAGATTTTGGAGGCTGTCACCATGCAACACATCTTCATGAACAATTTCCAGCTGTGCAGTGAGATCAACGAGCGAGTGGTGCAGCACTTTGTGCACTGTATCGAGACACATGGCCGCAATGTCCAGTACCTCAAGTTCCTTCAGACCATTGTGAAGGCAGAAGGGAAGTTTATCAAGAAGTGCCAGGACATGGTCATGGCTGAGGTATGTGGTCCACGATGGATACTGAGGTAAACGCAACAGGTCTATGACTTATCAGTGCGGTCATTAACCCCACAGACTCCTCAGCCCTGTCAATCAAGTCTCAAGGAATGCATGTTGCCTAATAAAGGGGTCAGCAAGGTATATGAGGGAAGTTTCTGTCCAAAACACAATTGCGCAGTCTTTGGTAGGAAAAGGCAGATTAGCAAGGACACAAATGTGTGGTGAAAGACACAAAATGGGAGGGAGTTTGAGCAAGGAAAGATTTGCAATAATTGGTAAATGAATCAGGGGGAAGGTTCAGAGTGGATGATGGGACTGTTTTATAGTGCAACAAATTGCTATGAACCAAACACACTACCTGACAAGATTATGGGGTGTTTCAGTAATAATTTATTAACAGGGAACTGGAAGTGGTGATTTGGTGGAGGGGGTTGTTGAGGAGGGAGTCGTCTGCCTGGAAAGAGCAGAATGTGGAGACGAATACATCTTTCAGGGAACTGGCGTGAAGGGCTGAATGGCTTCCTATGCTCTTTACAAAATACCGAGTGCACTCTGTACATGGAGCTCTTTTCTCCCCTGAGGTGCAAGCCCTGGTCCTCTTAGCAAGGAAGTTGCTGCATGTCCTCAATAGGCTGCTGTTTGGAGCAGCTTCAGTTCCTATCTTTTCTCAGCAACTAATGAAATGTGGCTTCAGAAGCGAGTAAGCGAGAGAAAATATGTTAAAACAATGACATTCTTACTATATTTGAAGAAAATGTTTTGGTTAACTGCTCATTCAAATGTCTTGAGATAAATATCTTGCAGCCGGTGACTGGTACAACCTGTCCACTGGATGTCAGCACGGGCCACTTTCAAGCAGGATGCAACAGTCACGAAGTGCAGCTAAAGTTACTCTAACCAATTGCAACCTCCAAGGACTGAGGAGAAGTACTGCGTAATGTTGGCATTCATTTCGAGAGGACTAGAAAATAAAAGCAAGGATGTAATGTTGAGGCTTTAGAAGGCACTGAGGCCTCACTTGGAGTACTGTGAACAGTTTTGGGTCCCTTATCTAAGAAAGGATGTGCTGACACCGGAGAGGGTTTTCAAAGCAGGTTCACGAAAATGATTCTGGGATTTAAGAGCTCATCTTATGAGCGTTTGATGGCTCTGGGGCTGTACACACTGGAATTCAGAAGAATGAGGCGGGGATCTCATTGGAACCTATCAAATGTCGAAAGTCCTCTATAGAGTGGATGTGGAGAGGATGTTTCCTATGGTGGGGTAGTCTAAGACCAGAGGACACGGCCTCAGAATAAAAGGGTGCCCGTTTTAAAACAGAGATGAGGAGGAATTTCTTCAGCCAGAGAGTGGTGAATCTGTGGAATTCATTGCCACAGGTAGCTTTGGAGGCAGTCTTTATGTATATTTGAGGCAGAGGTTGATAGATTCTTGATCAGTCAGGGCATGAAGGGATATGGGGAGGAGGAAAAAGATTGGAACTGAGTGAGAAATGGATCAGCCATGATGAAATGGCACAGCAGACTCGATGGGCCAAATGACCTCATTCTGCTCCTATATGTTATGGTCTAACGGCCGTGAAAGCGGAAGAGACGTTCATTTCACCAGTTTAGTCAAGTAGTCAATTTTTGTGGTCTGTTGTCCAATTTTGTTAGTGTTCATCATTTTCCAATGCAATCATATTGCTGAACTGTTTTGGAACCTTTGTTTGTTGGCAGCTGGTGAATGCTGGTGAAGATGTTCTGATTTTCTACAACGACCGAGCTTCCTTCCAGACTTTGGTACAAATGATGCGGTCTGAGCGGGACCGGATGGACGAGAACAGTCCCCTCATGTACCACATCCACTTGGTGGAGCTGCTGGCAGTCTGCACCGAGGGCAAAAATGTCTACACAGAGATAAAATGCAACTCTCTTTTACCATTGGATGACATTGTCAGAGTGTCAACCCATGAGGACTGCATACCTGAGGTAAGTTGACCGTCCAGGGTTCTCAGCCCTCTGGTGTTGGTTCAATATATGATAAATGACCTTTGATATAAGGAATTGTGTAATCCTAATTTACTTGATCCACTCCTGTCTAATATTGTCTAACTTTTCATGCTGATTTCTAATTCAGCTCACTGGGTCTGCACTGGCACTCAAATCTACTCCAGCATCTTGCATTTATTTCCCTGCAATTTACTTTCTCTCAGCTTCTCATTAACTCTACCCCAATTCTCCTACCATCCACTGACATTAGGGGCTATTTAATGCTGCCAATTCACCCAATTGTGCCTCTCCTGTTCTTCTAATCTATATTTTACAGATTTTTGGATTTGATCTGCTACTCTTAATATTCAGTTTGCAGACCACACAAGTTGATAGGATTGTGTGGCACCAACGCTGACTAAGAATGATCTGAATTCTCTTTATTCATGCTCCTAACATCTATTATAGGCTGGAGATGTGGAAGTGATGGTCATGTCTGCTTCAAATGAAGTCACCCCTGTTTGAGAAGCCTCCACGGTTACTCTGAAAATTAGCTGATTTGCATGACGGGGGTGGGGGTGAGAAGTCCATTGATTAAAAATGTTAATATTGTTTTCATTTTAGTGTGACAGAAGTACAATAATTAGTTTATTCTTTGAATACATGATGCTTGTAAATACAGTGACAGAGGGAATGTGACTGGCAGAAGAAGCAAAGTTTTCTTTAAGAGTAACTTTTTCAAACAACTATGTTTGCTTCAATTGCTGCTTCTGATGACTTGGTAAAAGGAGTAAAACATTTTTGGTCAGAATAGAATATTGATATTTTTTGCTGATGGATAACACTTTAAAGGTTGCATTCTTAGAAGCGACCATTCCTGATGCAGATGGTATGCCAGGCCCATCTGCTCATTACTGAAAGGGTATTCTGGTTGGGTGAAAAATTCCTTTAACAGGTTATTGATAAACTATATAGGTATTGATAGGAACCTTCGAACACTGCCTCTCCATCAGCAAAGAGCAGGATTACCCAGTGGCCAAGCATTTTAATTCCCATCCCCATTCTCACGCACAGAGTAGTGGGTGTGTAGAATGCACTGCCAGTGATGGTGGTAGAGGCAGATACAATAGGGTCTTTTAAGACTATTGGATAGGTACATGGAGCTGAGGAAAATTGAGGGCTATGTGGTAGGAAAATTCTAGGCAGCTTCTGGAGTATGTTGCATGGTCGGCACAACATTGTAGGCTGAGCCTGTAATGTGCTGTAGATTTGTATTTTTTCCATTCTGACATGTCAGTCCATGGCCTCTACTACCACGATGAGACAGTAATATGAGGAGTAAAAACCTCATATTCCATTTGGGTAGCCTGCAATCTGATGGCATGAACTTTGATTTCTCCAATGTCTGCTATTTCTTTCTCACTCCTTTCCCCCCCCCCCCTCACCTTCCCTCTTCTTCTATTCCCTATTCTGGCCACACTCTTACCTCTTCTCTTCTCCTCACCTGCCTATCACCTCCCCCTTGTGCCTCTCCTCCTTCACTTTCTCCTATAGGCCACTCTCCTATCAGATTCCTCCTTCTCCAGACCTTCGCCTTTCCCACCCACCTGGCTTCGCCTCTCACCTCCTAGCTTGAACTGCTTTCCCTCCCCCCTCCCCATCACTTTATTCTGGAATTTCTCCCCCTTCCTTTCCAGCCCTGATGAAGAATCTTGGCCCAAAATGTCAACCATTTGTTCCTCTCCATAGATGCTGCCTGACCTGCCGAGTCTCTCCAGCATTGTGTGTGTGTTGCACTGATAGGAACTGTTGTGCTTTATTGTGAAATAATATTCCAGCCATCTTCCTACTGCAATCAAAGTTCTTAAGCTTTCAAACACCACTATTTTATGTCAAAGATATTGGGTGCAATAACTGATTGTGCTGTGTCAACTAGCTTGAGACCTTTCTCTGCAGATCTGGAAGCATCCATTTTGTATCCCACCAACTTATTTATAAACCTGAGCAATTTGATGTCAATTTTCAAACCCTCTTTCCCCAGAGCTCTCTGTACAGTATACTCTGAGATAGCATGTGCCAATAATTTGTTTCTTTTCCTAGGTGAAAATTGCTTACATTAACTTTCTCAATCACTGCTATGTGGACACAGAGGTGGAGATGAAGGAGATTTATACCAGCAATCATATGTGGAAGCTTTTTGAGAACTTTCTTGTGGACATTTGTAGGGTAAGTGTCCGTGCTTGCCTTTGGAGACTGCATGAATTGTGTGCCCCATGTTTTGAGTGACTTGTCCCTTGGGAACAGGAGATGATCAGGTGGCTGTACTTTGTGTTTCTCAATCTGCGGGTCCTAATAGCCAGCAATAACTCCATCTTATCCAGATTTATGTCTCAGTTCATTGAAGAGTTGAGCAGAATTGTGTTTCTTCAGCTCATAACACTTGCAGCTAAATTGGAAACACAAAATTTCATTGCATCACCACAATAAACTGATTAATGAAATCCTTCTCTTTGCAGATGCCAGAAGGGCTTTAAAATGTTTAACCTGTTTGCATGATAAGGAAGCACAGGCAGCATTTAGCATCCAATCACAAACATGAAAATCTGCAGATGTGGGAAATCCGAGTAACACACCCAAAATGCTGGAGGAACTCAGCAGGCCAGGCAGCATTTATGGAAAAAAGTACAGTTGACCTTTTGAAACGCCAACTGTACTCTTTATTTCTATAGATGCTGCCTGGCCTGCTGAGTTCCTCCAGCATTCTATGTGTGTGTCCTAATATTTTGGGAAATTACCTTTTCTTGATCCCTGGGTGGCTTTATCAATTGACAGTGATACAATAGTTGCTCAATATGAGAGCCACCTTGAGAGCATTCTGTATAGACTGTAGAATATGATACCTACGTGTGGTTGGTGAAGAGTGGGGTGGGGGGAGGGGTTGAATTGTCATCTTCAGCCACACTTATCAAGCACATTTAATATTAAGTCTGTTCTCTTTGACATGACACTTCCCGCTATTTGCGGTAGAGATAAATATTTCAACAAACCTTGCTGCTTCCTGTGATATTGGTAGCTTTTCAACAACAGGCACATGTATCCTGTTGGAGAATCAGTTAACTCCTATCCTAGTAGGCATCATGCTGGGAGCCATTTAGAATGATTGACCCTGGTTGAGTGGAATCAATCCCTTTTGATGCTGCAAGTGAGGGAGACATATAATTACTCTTTAGCCAGTGCTTGGACTGATATATTTGCTTTAATGTTGTCCACCCTTGATGTAATAACAAATTAATGTCTCCTCATTGGCTATTACAACAACTCAACTCCCATTTTTTCCTCATACAAGAATGCACTTATGCACTTGAATAGGGTGTTAAGTGTCCAGAAGTACTCATGGTAGGCATGGTGTCTCAATGGATGATCTGGAAGTCCTGTATTGGATTCAACATTGCAACAATATATAACATGGAGTCTAGTTGTTTTGCCAAGCTGAATTATGTAAATTGTTGATGCCAAAGGAGGAAACCCCAGTTGCTGGGAATCTTAAAACCCAAACAGAAAATGCTGAGGTACTCAGCAGGGCAGGCAGAATCTGAAGAGAGAATTGGAGATAATGTGGAATGACCACTGACCTTCTCTCTCAATAGGTGCTGTACTACCTGCTGAGTATTTATGTTGTCCTTTCTATCTCGATGTGTGTTGTATGTGAGTCACTTTTGTCCATGTATCCTGCCACGTAACAAGCCCTTTATTTCTACCTCGTATCTGTCTAGCTTCCATCATTTTTTCTTCAAATACCCCAAACTGCATCACCTAAAAGCAACAGAGGAAAGATCCAAGCAACACACATAAAAGTTGCTGGTGAACGCAGCAGGCCAGGCAGCATCTCTAGGAAGAGGTGCAGTCGACATTTCAGGCCGAGACCCTTCGTCAGGACAGGAAATATCCAAATCCTATACTAACTTCCTCCTTTACTATGATTTTAACTAAGCAAAGAGATGGCAATATGTTCATGACGCTGTTACTCTTGCAAATTCCTTCTGTTTTTTTTTAAATCTGTGAAGCTTCAAGTGCTCTCCTGTGCTAGTTATTGTGTGAATTTGGAAGCATGTTTGATTAAGCCTGAAGCTGTTTCTAGCGTGGTAGTTGTATAAAAGGACCAGTCCATAGTCGTCCTTGATGATGCCTGTGCTTATTTTCTGCATAATGCATGTGAATGACTTGATTGATTCAGTCAAAATTTAGCTCATTGCTGTGAGGCAGGAGTCTGATATTAGCCCTTCCTCTTGCCACTCATGGACTGGATGTAAACAGCACAAACCTAGTTCTGTTAAGCATAGGTTATGTAGTTTATTCTTGACTGTTAATGGTTTCTCCTACTAGAGCAGGCATTCTTAAAAATGAATGATATTGGTGGACCAAATGGTGTTGATGACCATCTTAACAGCTTCATGATACCCTCACCAATTTCAGCTTTTCATTCTTACTGACTTCAACTTCTCAAAATGTGATTTTAAAACCATCCATATCCTCAAGATTCAAATTTAGTTATCATATGTACATCAAAACTTACAATGAAATGTGTCATTTGCATTAACAACTAAAACACTGAAGGATACGCTGGGGTGAGCCTGCAAGTGGCACCACACATTCTGGTGCCAACCTGGCATTGCCACAGTGCGTAGCAGAGCAACGCAGGACACAACAAAGAGAACAACAGCCCCTTTCCTACCTCCCACCCACCCATCCAAGTACGTACACAGTTCTGCAATCCCAAGATAGGCCATCTTTGGCCTCCAGCCTTCAGCGGACTCAGGCTCACAGACATTTGGCCTTCAATTTTCCCCAGCAGACACGTAGAGGTTTTCGGGCTCAGGGCTTCAGACCTCGCTGTTGGCCCAGATCTATGGATTTCTGGTCTAGGAGCACATGGGTACAGAATTGTACCTGTATTATTGTGGATCCTGAATTTCTAGGAGCCATTACACTCAGCTTTTGTCGGTATCCTATCTTCAAGGTGCATTTAAAATTAAAGTGCCAACCATTTGAGTTGGTCTGAAGCTCAACAGTGTCAATGTTGAGATGTTTCCACAAGTGGCAAAATCTCGATCCATTGGACACAGTTACTAGATTTTGGGCTAACCATTTAAAACTAGGATGTCTAGGAACACATTCTCCTAGGTGGTGGTGAAACCCTGGAACTCTGAAAGTTGTGGAGGTCATATTATTGAAACATTTAAAGAGGAAGTAGATTTTTTAAAAAAATCTCAGCGAATTGAGGGCTATGGGAGGTGGCAAAGAAAATGAGATGAGGTTTAGGGTCAATCACCTACAATCATATTATCAGGATAGGTTTGAGGGGCTGAGTGGCCTACTGATGCTCCTATTTTTGTGCTTTCATGTTTGTTTATATTGGGCTGTCATGATGTTGTGCTGTGCTTGGAGCCTGGCATTCCAGCACTGTTTAAGAAACCATTGGCTGTTCCAAATCCCTCACTCCTGACAATTGTAGTTGGTGCCCATTGGAGATCGCACACAGTGAGGAGGCGGACAAGGGACTTTGTGCCCATTTTCTAGACATCTCCTCCTTGTTGCTAAGTTGCTTCGAGGATGTCTTCCAGGGAGCTTATCACTGTTACTAAGTAACTTTAACATCTATTTCTCAGGTTACTCTTGGGCTCTGATTTCCAGATCTGTGTAGATTTATTAATTCTCTTAATCAGCATTGTTAGCTCCTCGATCTCCAGGAAGGTGCCAGCAAGCATTAGATGTCACTAACAGCTCCTTTTAACGTTTACTTCACAGCTGATGTGCAGTTACTGCAAAAGGAATTCTCTAGAAATAAAAATAGAATTGGAATCAGGATTACTAACCCCGCCTGAAATGAGATAAAATGTCTTGCTTTACAGCAGCATTACAATGCAAAGATGTAGAATTAATATAAATTAGAAAATAAATAGTTGGGGGGGACAGTAATAGGGTAGTGTTCTGGACTGTCCAGCGTCTAATGGTAGAGAGGACAGATTATTTTCTAAACCGTTGAGTGTGTGTCTTCAGGCTCTGGTACCACCTCCATGTTGGTAGTAATGAGAAAAGGTCATGTCCTAGATGGTATGAGTCCTTGGTGATGGATGTTGCCCCCTTCAGCACCTGCTTTTTAAGGATGTCATTGATGTTGGGGTTGGTTTTGAACTGGCTGAGTCTACAACCCTTTACAAGCCTTCAGCGATTCTAGGCATCAGAGCATCTATTCTAGGCTTCAATGCAACCAGTTAGGATGCTCTCCACTGTGAATCTATAGAAATTTGCAAGAGACTTCAGTGATGTACTAAATCTACTCGAACTCCTAATGAAGTACAACCTCTGGTGTGCCTTCTTCCTGATTGCCTCGATGTGTTGGGCCAGGATGAATCCTCTTACAATGTTGATGTCCAGGAGCTTGAAACTGCTCATCTTTTTCCTTCCTATTTCTGCTAACCTGTCAGCGTCCAATGGCTTTTTTCCTTCTGCTCAGTGCCTGGAAAATTATAGACTAATGAGCACAAATTTTAATTAAAAGCATCCAAATTTTTGTAGGAGGAACATTTTGAATTTAATAAAGAAACTAAGTAATTCAGATGGGTTGTGTATATTGATAGTTAGCATAACTGAAAGTGAAGATTGTTTTACTGATCATAAGAACTGAACTGATTGATGTTATAAAAGGCAAAAACAGTTTGTATTCTGAAAAGGTTTAAATAGGTGGCACAGTGACACAATAATTGAATTAGAGATTTAAAAATTAGCTTTATTTGACACATCTACATCGAACCGTACAGCAAAATGTGTTGTTTCTGTCAAATCAAATCAACACGATTTGCGCTGGGCAGCCTGCATGTGTCACCACGTTTCCATCACCAACATAACCTGCCCACAACTCACTAACCCAAACTGTACATCCTTGTAATGTGGGAGGAAGCTGGGGCACCCGGAGGGAACAAAAAGTCGCAGGGAGATTGGATAAACTTCTTACAGATGGCAGCGGGAATCGAACCCCAAACTGAAAGGATAGTGCTGTAGAGCAGTCATACTATCCACTGCATCACTGTGCCACAAACCACTGCTTTGAAGTTCCAGTGAACTGGGTTCATTACAGACCTCTAAGGCTACCTGGTGTTGAGTTTGCATATTCTCCCTATGATCATGTGGGTCTCCATCAGGTGCTCTGGTTTCCTCCTACACCCTAAAGACATGTGGATTGATAAATTAATTGGTTATTGTAAATTGCCCAAAGTGAGTGTTAGAATCTGGGATAACTACTGGAAGTGTGGAGTGAATAAAATAGAGTTAGAGATGGCTTTTTTTCTAAACGTATGCTTGATGCCTGACTTGAGTTGAAGAAATTGTTTCAGAGCTGTTATCAGTCTGATCTCAAACAAACACTACCCACCAAGCACTTCCTCCCTGCCCTCAGTCAACTTTCCCAAATAAATGCCTCGACCTTTCCAAATTGCAAATTCTTTCTTTTAATTATGAATACAAGATGTGGCAGTCTTAGTAAGAAGCTGACATCCAGATACAACAGACCAGAATCTTCTTGTCTTTCAGGTGTGCAACAATACCACAGACCGGAAGCATGCTGACAATGTCCTGGAGAGATACGTGACTGAAACAGTCATGAGCATCGTCACCACTTTCTTCAGCTCTCCCTTCTCTGATCAAAGCACAAGTTTGCAGGTAGAGCATACCATCTCTCCAGATTGTTGTGTGTGTTGCAGGACTTCTTCATTTTCCTCTCCCAGACATGCTTGGTGTCGTGAAGTGTGTAAGACCGTAGTTATATTGCAAAAAAAAACGATACAATGGGGGAGAATAAACTTGACAAATTTCTTGCAACTATGTGATGTTATTTTCCACCCAGAAATGGACTTTCTGTCTTTCTCTTACAAAGTTAAGGATTGATCACTCCTTTAAGATTAGTGCTCCTATCCTATGTAATTCTGTTGAGGTGCGGCATTAGGCTGCTATATTGACTTTTTAGTAGCTACGTTGAATGAAAGTTCAGCCGTGGGAGTGGTGGAAAAGCTGACCCATTGAATTCTTGCTTAAGGTTCGAGGTAAAGGCTGAGTTGCACTGTTGTCCGGAAATGTAATTCGCCGCAGGCTTTTGGAAGCCTATTGAAGGAAGCAAGATATTCATTGAAGTGCTTCCCACTCCCATTTTGCAGAAGTCTAAAACAGAAAGCCACCTACATATTACAGAAAGAACCACTATTTATTTTTTATATTTTCATTTGTCTTTGATCTGCAAGTTCAGGTTCTGAGTTGCACACAAAAAATACTGGAGGAATTCAGCAAGCCAGGTATGCGGACAAGAGTTCAGTGAGTCGGGACCTTACAGAAACAATGGACCTACCACAACAGTCAGTTTTGTGGATCCTGGGTAGGAGGTAGAAATGAACATTGTGTGGTATGAAAACCAGGGTTGGTCGCAGTGGATGGGAGATCTCCAGAGGCAATGAAGTAGATGATGCTGCAGGAGACAATGGCTTAATACTATTTAGTAGGGTCCTATTCATGACTTAAGTGAAGGGAAGTGTCTGTGAGTTGTTGCCAACCTCAGCAAAGTAGTGGTCAGTCTGCCAGGAATCAGATTTCACTGTTTTATAAGGTATGAAAGGAGGAGGTATGTCATTGAGTTTTTGCATAACATATGGGGGTTGCTTATTAGTGCAAGTCAAAGCTTTTATCCCCCAAATGCATTAGTAATAAAGTTTGTCTATAATTTCAAAGCTCTCAAAATAATTCCTACCTATCGGCAGAATGGAATGAATGTTGAATTCTATAAATCACTTATTTTGAAATGTACTTTATTAAAATCTTCTATATTAGCCAGATCTTCATCAGCTACAAAATAGTGTAATGTCATATCTGTGCTCCATTGCATTTGGTTGCTTGCCCTATGTTAGGTGGATTAAATCCCTTAAGAATTCAATTGACAGAATTTCATGTTATTTCATTTTGGGGAAGTGGATCCAGGGCAGATCTACCAGTAGGTAACTTGTAGGGCAAACACACTTACTGAGGATAAAGTTAATGCAGTTCATGATGGTTTAGAAACGTCTTAGTGTGATCCTAATTGGACACTCTATGCTTGATTGTTTCAGAATCGGAATAAGAATCAGGTTTTAAATCACTGACGTAAATCGTGAAATTTGTTGGTTTGTGGCAGCAGTACATTGCAATACATAGTAATAAAAATGGAGAATTATAATAAGTATATATATAAATTAATTAATAAATAGTGCAAAATGAGAGGATAAAATACTAAGGTAGTGTTCATGGGTTCATTGACCATTCAGAATGGAGGGAAAGAAGCTGTTCCTAAAATTGAACTGCTTGTTATATGAAGAGCGTTTGATGGCTCTGGGCCTGGATTCACTATAATTCAGAAGAATGAGGGGTGACCTAATTGAAACATCAAATGGTGAAAGGCCTTTTTAGGGTGAATGTGGGCAAGATGTTTGCTATAGTGGGAGAGTCTAAGACCAGAGGACACAGCCTCAGAATAGAGGAGCATCCTTTTAGAACAGAGGTGGTGAATCTGTGGAATGCATTGCAGTAGGCAGCTGGGGAGGCCAAGTCTTCATGTATTTTTAGGGCAGAAGTTGATAGATTCTTGATAGGTATGGGCATGGTGGGATACAGGGAGAAGGCAGGAGGTTAGGGCTGAGAGGGGAAATGGATCAGCCATGATGAAATGGCAGAGCAGACTTAATAGGCCAAATGGTCTAATTCTGCTCCTATATCTTATGGTCTAAAATGTTGCGAGTATCTCTTCAGGATTCTGTACCTTCCCTCTGGCAGTATTAAGAGGAGAGCATGTGTTAGGTGATGAGGGTACTTAATGATGGTTGTCGCCCTTTTGAGGCACATCCTTGATGCTAGGGAGGCTGGTGCCCATGATGGAGCTGGCTGAATTTGCAACCCTCTGCAGCTTTTGCCGATCCTGTGCAGTGGCCCCTCCATGCGAGGTTCTGATTCAACCAGTTAGAATGCTCACCACTGTGCATCTGTAGAAATTTGGCTGAAGTCTTCGCTGACGTGCCAAATCTCGTCAAACTCTTAATGAAATATAGCCGCTGGCTGCCTTTTGAAATTGCATCAAATTATTGGCTCCGATATATCTTCAGAGAAGTTGACACCCAGCAATTTGAATCTGCTCATTCTTTCAATTGCTGAGCACTGGTGAGTGTTCTCTTGACTTCCCCTTCCTGAAGTCCACAATCAATTCCTTGGCCTTAGTGGTGTTGAATGGAAGGTTGTTGGTATGACACCACTCAACCAGCTGATTTATCTCATTCTTGTACGCCTCCTCGTCACCATCTAAGATACTGCCAAAAACTGTTGTCATCAGCAAATTTATAGATGGTGCTTGAACCGTGCCTAGCCCTTTAGTCATGAATGAAGTGTAGAGCAGTGGGCGAAGCACCCATCCTTAAGGTGCGCCAATGTTGATTGTCAGTGGAGAGGAATGTTATTTCTGATCCACTGACTCTGGTCTTTTGATGAGGAAGTTAAGGAAAGGATCTAATTGTAGAGGGAGGGAGGTTTCGGATGCATTTCTCTCTTCTCAGACAGTCCCTTGGCATCTCAAGTGACTTGCTGCCTGATTTTCTGAACTCTGTGACTGATGCTGCTTGTCCAAAATTAGATAGTCACATGGGTCATAAAAAATGGAGGGCTATTTAAGAAGAAAGTGTTAGATTGATTTTAGAGTAGATTATATAGTTGGCACAACATCATGGGCCAAAGGGCATGTGGTGTTCTCTGTTTTATGTTCTAAGTATTTCTTTTCCACAAAGTGGCCAAGGGCCAGAGATCCCAAGGAGTCGGTGCATTGACTCAAGGAGGCTTCAAACATATCCTTGTAAATTTTCCTCTGCCCACCTGGTAGTCTGTGCGTAGGGCTGAGCTTGGAATTGAGCGACTGCTCTGGAGTCTGGCAAGTGAGATGATCTATGGACCGTGTGCACCTCAAGCCTCAGTGTGAGCTTTGTGCCTGGGAAAGGGATTGAGGTTGGTTCACTTGTTTGCATATGCTGTATTCCAAAGCAATACACATACTGGAGGAACTCATCAGATCAGACAGCATCTATGGAAATGAATACATAGTTGACACTTCAGGCCCAGACCATTCTTCCTTACAATTATTTTGAGTTTCTGTGTGCTGTTTTGAAGAGACTGAAGGTTTCCTACACTCATTTTCTATACTTCTCTACTTTCAGTGTCCTGAGACCAAGAAGTCTCAGGATTTTGGTTTTTTTGGGGGGGGGCATGTTGATGAATATTAGATTATGAGAACACTCATTACTCCTTTATTGTCATTTAGAAATGCATACATGCATTAAGAAATGATACAATGTTTCTCCGGAGTGATATCACAGAAAACAGGACAAACCAAAGACTAACACTGACAGAACCACATAATTATAACATATAGTTACAGCAGTGCAAAACAATACCGTAATTTGATGAAGAACAAACCATTGGCACGGTAAAATTAGTCTCAAAGTCCCCGAGTCCCCGATAGCAGGCGGCAAAAGGGAGAAACTCCCTGCCATAAACTTTCAGGCACCGTCAACTTGCCGATGCCTTGGAAGCAGCCGACCACAGCCGACACTGAGTCCATCCGTCCGAAAACTTCGAGCCTCCGACCAACCCCTCCGATACAGCCTCCCGAGCGCCTTCAACCTCGCCCTGGCCGCTGAAGCAAGCAAAGCTGAGGATTCCGGGCCTTCTGCTCCGGAGATTCCGGTTACCACACAGTAGCAGCGGCAGCGAAGTGGGCATTTCAGAAGTTTTCCAGATGTTCCTCTGTAGTCTCACATCCGTCTCCATCAAATCAGAATTGTGCACGGTCCCCTACTTGACAGATTACAGATATTCATCACCGGAGAAGCCGCGTGCACTGCTGTCGTGCCACCATCTTCTCCTCCTTACACTTTTACCTTTTTGGAGGTGGTTGTCAGAATCATCTCGAAAAAGAAAATCTTTGAAGTATTTTCTTTGCTATGATTGAGCTCAGAGTAGAGGGTCTTTTTCCAGGAGTCTGCTACTGAGGACATCAGTGATGTGGTCTTTACATAGCAATGATTGAGTGCGATTTGGGGTCTTGATGCTTGCTGTAGAGCTGAGAGAGAGCAATGCCATTATTACATTAATCCTGGCAGTTGATCAAGAGAATATTGTGGTACAGTGTTTGCAGTGCTACTTAAATACTATGAGGAGCTTGTTCAAAGTAAATTTATTTTCAAGGAGCATGTATGTCACCATGTATAACCTTGAGTTAATTTTCTTACAGGCATACTCAGTAAATCCAATAACCATAATAGAATCAATGAGAGATGCCACCAACCAGGCTTATAACCAGCGTGCAAAAGATGACAAGCTGTGCAAATACAAAAAGAAAAAAATAATAATTATAGATAAATAAGCAATAGATGTTGAGAACATAAGATGAAGGGTCCTTGAAAGTTGAGTCCATAGGTTGTGGGAACATTTCCATGATAGGGCAAGTGAAGTTATTCCCTTTGGTTCAAGAGCATGATGGTTGAGGGGTAGTAACTTTTCCTAGTACTGCGAGTCCTGAGGCTCCTGTACCACCTTCCTGATGGCAGCAGCAAGAAGAGAGCATGGCGTGGGTGGTGGGGGTCCCTGGTGATGGATGCTGTTTTCCTGTGACCGCCTCTGTGTACATGTGCTCACGGATGGGGAAGCCTTTACATGTGAAGCACTGTTCTGCGTCATCTACTTTTTGTAGGATTTTTCCGTTCAAGGCCAGTGGTGATTCCATACCGGACTGTTATTCAATCAATATATTCTCCACCACGCATCCATTTAGGTTTGTCAGTTTTAGATGTCACGCCGAATCTTCTAAGGAAGTAAACGCCAAAGGACGTAGAGGCACCATCATGCTTTCTTCGTCCATGCATTTACATGCTGGGCCCAGGACGGATGCTCTGAAGTGATAATGCCGAGGAATTTAAAGTTGCTGACCCTCTCCACCGTTGATCCCCTGATGAGAACTGGCTCACGGATCCCTGCTTTCCTCCTCCTGAAGTCAATAAATCAGCTTCTTGGTCTTGTTGACATTGAGTAAGATCTTGTGGCAACATTAAGCCAGATTTTCAATCTCCCTCCTCTTTGTTGATCCCGTCACCGCATTTGATTCATCCAACAGCAATGGTGACATCAGCAAACTTGAATATGGCTTTGGAGTTGTGCTTAGCCACGCAGTCATAAGTGTAAAGCGAGTAGAGCAGAGAGCATCTGTGGAGCACCTGTGTTGATGGAGACTGTGGAGGAGATGTTGGTGCCAATCTGAACTGATCTCCGGCTGGAAAGCATGTTGGAATATCCAATGAAATAACATAAGCATAGTCACTGTATTAAAAACAAAAATGCAGCAAGATCCAACAAACTACATTGTAATAATTCATTAACTTGGTTACTGGGGTAACTGCAGCCAACTGCAGTGCTTTGAGGAACCTACTTGATATAAAGCCAGAAGACCTTTGGACTTCACTTTCAGACTGCCACGCCGAAGATATCTTTGTGCCTGTCTGTGCCAGTTGATTGCTGCAGGAAGCTAGCTGGAGGCCATTTGATCATTGTTCTTTGTGTCATCTGCTGAATTCCACTCCCTTTTCTTGGTCATGCAGTTTTCTTCATTGTCAATAATTTAAACCAATTCCTTTCTGACTCTGCTACCTTCCACTGCCGTTCTGTTCCAAATCACCACAACTCCCTTTCTGTAATAAAATTCTTCTTGTCAGAGTGACGCTGTAGTATTGAGGTGGCACGGAGGCCCAGTGGTTAGTTTAACACTATTACAGTGCCAGCCATCCTAGTTCAATTCCCACCACCATCTTTAGGTGCTTTTTGCATTCTCCCATGACCGCGTGGATTTCCTCTGAGTGTTCCATTTTACTCCCACATTCAAAAGATGTTAATTGGTCATACAGGTGTAATTTGGGTATGGACTTGTTGCTATTTCTCTAAATAAAATAAAATAAATCCGTGCGATTTTCTTGCTGCTCTGCAAGATTAACATGAATGTGTGGTTTTGAACTAGCGTATCGGAAACAACACACCCTGTGAGCAAATACTCACACCCACACCCAATCCATCGGCCATAAGAGCAGGAACTACTAAGACTGGTTTGACGATAACTCAGACACCATCCACAATTTGCTGAAGGACATGCACAAAGCACACCGGGCAACTTTAGACAACCTGTCATCCACCAGCATCAGGCAGCATTGGCAGGCAGCTTGGAGGAAAGTGTAAAAGGCAATACGAGCCATACAAAATGAGTGGTGGACTGAAAAGGCACATGAAATCCAGTCCTTTGCCGATAATAATGACTTGCATAATTTTTACAATGTTGTCAAAACCATTTACGGCCCAATCAATCGATGTGTTACTCCCCTGAAAGCAGCAGATGGTCTAACACTTCTGAAGAATCAGAATACCATTCTGCTGAGGTGGGCTGAGCATTTTAATCAGGACTGACGCAGACCTCACCATCCTGGACAAACTGCCTGCACTTCCTCCTATCCACGACCTCTGTCTACCACCAACTTTCCAGGAGGTTCTAGCAGCTGTCCATTCCCTTAAGAACAACAAGTCCCCTGGCACTGACAATACCCCTGCTGAGTTACTGAAGAACGGAGGGTACATATGTATGCGCACCCTCTACCAGTACATCACCAAGGCCTGGACTGATGAGAACATCCCACAGCAATGGAGAAATGCAAACATCGTTGTCATTTATAAGAACAAGGGTGACAAGGCCATCTGCAGAAATAGTAGGGGCATATCACTCCTTTCTGTTTCTGGGAAGGTCCTGGCTAAGGTGATGCTTCAGAGATTCATTAGCAACATCACGGAGTCAATGCTGCCTGAATCGCAGTGTGGATTTAGGAAGAATAGGAGCACGATCGACATGATCTTCACAGCCCGGCAGCTTCAGAAAAAGTGCTGGGAGCAACATCAGGACCTGTTTATGGCCTTTGTCGACCTCTCCAAAGCATTCGACACTGTGCAAAGAGAGCTGTTATGGGATGTCCTCCTTAGGTTTGGCTGTCTCAATAAATTTGTTAACATCGTCCGCCAGTTCCACGATGGGATGACTGCTTGGGTGACCATAAGAGGACAAGAGTCCAAGCCCTTTCTTGTACACACAGGGGTGAGGCAGGGGTGTGTGCTAGCGCCAGTGGTCTTTAACGTCTTCCTCTTATGTGTTAGCTAGCTTCTCCACAATGAGATTGAAGACAGCAGCAGTGTGGCAGTGGATGTCAGATTAGATGGCATCCTCTTTGACATCAGGAGGCTCCACGCAACCACCAAACTCCTTAGAGAGCGGGTCCTGGACCTGCAGTATGCAGATGACTGTGCTCTTGTGGCCCATACTCAGGAGGATCTTCAGACTGTCCTTGCTGTGGTGGTGAGAACGTACAGCAGGATGGGGCTGACTGTCAATATCACCAAGACAGAAGTGGTTTGCCAATGGAGTAGCAGTGTCACACCCCCTCTACCTGCCTTCACTGTTGGTGATGAAAAGCTGTCAGTAGTGCCATCTTTCAAATATCTGGGGAGCATTCTCTCTGAGGATAGTGGCATTAACAACGACATCCAGAGCCACATTAAACAGACATCAGCTGCTTTTGAGAGACTTCGGCGTAGAGTCTTTCAGAACAGGAGTCTCCGTCCCTCCACAAAGGTCGCCGTATACCAAGCGGTCTGTGTCACCACCCTCCTTTATAGCTGTGAAGCTTGGGTAACCTACAGCCGTCACATCAAGTCCTTGGAGCGCTTCCACATTAGCTGCCTATAGCGCATCCTGGGAATTACCTGACGTGAGTGGGTGCTTCACACTGGAATACTTGTAAAGACCAGCTGTAGGAGTATCGAGGCCATGATCACCCATTGTCAGCTGCAGTGGCTGGGGCAAGTGATAAGGATGCCCCCATGTTGGCTACCCTGCAGAGTGTTATATGGCCAGCTACATCATGGTGGACGTTCAACTGGAAGGCCGAAGAAGCGCTATAAGGATCAGATGAAGAAGGCTTTAAGGAAGTGCAAGATCAGACCCGAGGACCTGGAGGATGTTGCTGCTGACCGTACCACTTGGCGACAACTGTGTGGGGATGGGGTTCATATTCTGGAGATGGAAAGAACAACCAGAAGACAGCAGAAGAGAGCCAGGAGAAATGCAGCCATGGTTGCCATCACTACTACATATACATGTCCCACCTGTAAAAGAGCTTGCGGGTCCAGGATAGGACTGTATAGTCATCAAAGATCTCACCATTAAAGGAGTGGACATTGTCATCGGATTTTGACGGACAACCGAAGATGAGAGCGATTGGAAACAAGCTCGACCTTCAGTGTAATCCTTCTGAAGTGATTCTTTCTGTGCTGGCTTTATGTATTATGCACCTAATCTGTGGAGTGAGGTTTAAAGGCATTTTTGGCACACTGCAGCTCTATTGCACATCACTGCAGATTCTAAACAGGATCGCCTTTGGCAATCGTGATGTATGCTTGCAGAAAGACACTTGGGAGGAGCAGTGTGATATTAAATAAATAGCCTTTTGTGTGGCCCTGTTCAGATTATTAGAGCATACTTAATATTATGTTCACTGGAATAAAGTCACTCTGCCAGGTAAATGATTATGTGAGAACACCAGCGGTTAGGAAAGGAATACAAGCGTGGAATGCTGAACTTGCTATCTATGCATTGCATCTGACAAAGGAAAGAAATGGTTTATTTAAGTGTCTGAATGAGCTGTACCTCAAACACTTGTTTTTTGTTTTTGTTTAGAATAAATTCAATGTTAGGAATACAGATTAAATTCTACCAAGGAGACAGTCATAGAGACCTGCAGCATAGAAACACCTAGATCATGCCAGACTGATACTTTGCCTAGTCTCATCGACCCATACCTGGACCATAACTCTCTATACCCCTCCCATCCATGTACTTATCCAAACTTCTGTTAAGTGTTGAGATCAAACTCACATTCACCACTTCTGTTGGCAGCCCTTTCCACACTCTCACCACCCTCTGAGTGAGAACCCCCCCCCCCACCGGTCCTCATAAACATTTCACCTTTTACCTATGACCTCTAGTTCTAGTTTCACCCAACCCCGGTGGAAAACGCATGCTTGCATTTACCCTATCTATAATCCTCATAATTTTGGCTACCCCTATCAAATCTCTGTTCATTCTCCTGCGCTCCAGGGAATGCAGTCCGAATCTATTCAACCTCTCCCAATAAGTCAGGTTCCCACGTACTGGTATTATCCTTGTAAATTTCCTCCGTACTCTTTTAATCTTATTGATATCTTTCCTATAGGTAGGTGACCAAAACTGCATATTAAGCCTTAGCAATGTCTTCTGCAATTTCAACATAACTCCCCACTCCTGTGCTCAGTACTAAACCCACTAGATTTCTTTGAGATATAACTAGATGTAAAGTTAATTTGTAGATGTGGGTATTTGGGTTTTAGGAAGAATCCACTTGAAGGGTTTCTGCACAAGGTTGTGGGGGAGAGCGTATAATATATTGGTCGGGATAAGGGTGTGGTTAATAAATCAATGGCTTATGTTTGGATTGGCAGACCAAAAGCATGAGGGACACTAAGGGGATCAGTGCTTCAGGCCTTGCTATTTACGTTCAGTGTTTCTGACTTGGATGAAGGGAACTGTGTGCTCTGGAGCAAAAGAGATAGGTGGAGTAGTGATTGTGACCGAAGCTGCAAAGAGTTATGGACAAAATGAGAGAATGAGAAGTTGACAAGTGGAACATATAGTGTGGGAAGGAAGTTGGGGAAAAGGCAAATCACAAGATGTTGCAGTACATAGGTAAGACAATAGAACACAAACCAATCCTCATAGAGGGATCAGAAGTGTAGAGAGTGAGCAATTTCAAAATCCTGGGTGTCAAGATCCCTGAGGATTTAACCTAGTTCCAACATATCGATACAGCTGTAAAGAAGGCAAGACTGTCGCTATATTTCATTAGGAGTTTGAGGAGATTTGGTTTGTCACCAAAAACACTTAAAAACTTCTGCAGATGTACCGTGGAGAGCAATCTGACTGGCTGCATCACCTTCTGGTACGGGGTGGGGGGAAGTAGGGGGGCGCTGCTGCACAGGGCCGTAGTAAGCTGCAGAGAGTTGTAAAATTAGTCAGCTCCATCATGGGTGCTAGCATCTGTAGTATCCAAGACACCTTCAAGGAGCAGTGTCTCAGCAAAACAGCTTCCATCATCAAAGACCCCCACTACCCAGGACCTGCCCTCTTCTCATTGTTACCGTCAGAAGGGAGCTGCAGAAGCCTGATAGTGCACACTCAGTGATTCATGAACAGCTTCTTCCCCTCTGCCATCTGATTTCTAAATAGACATTGAATCCATGAACACTACCTCACTACTCCTTTTTGTAAATTTCTGTTTTTTGTACTAATCTTAATTTATGTATAGATTCTTGCAGTAATTTTTTAACATATATTGCATTGTACTGCTGCTGCAAAGTTAACAAATTTCACAACGTGCTGGTGATATTAAACCTGATTCTGAGGTGAATGGAATATTGATCTTTCTTGCAAAAGATACGTGGTCTTCTAGTAGGGAAATTTTGTTGCAGCTTTACACGGACTGGCTGGTGACACCATATTGAGAAGTATCTTTTACTTTGCATATAAGAATGGATGTGCTTGCTTTGGAAGTAGTATGGAAAAAAGTTTGCAGGCTAATTCAGGGTGAAGGATTAACGTATGAAGAAACAATGAACTGAAACTCATTGGAGTAGAGATCTTGGAGAAATGTAAAAGATTCCGAGGGACTAACAGGGTGGATGCTGAGAGCAGCTTTCCCTGGAGCTGCTTCTGAGTAAGAAGTCCTCCATCCCATTTCAGGTGAAGGAGAGGAGGGAAAACTTTTTGTGAGGGTCACGATCATACAGTATGGATGCAGGTCCTTTGCCCAGCTTGTCCATGTCACACTGTGTCACTCAGCATGCTAGGCCCAAAACCTTCTAAAACCCTCCTATCCATAGACTTATCTAGCTGGCTTTCAAATGTTGCTTATTGTGCCTGCCTCAACCACTAATTCTGCAGCTTGTTCCAAATATGGACCGTCCTTTTTTAGAAGAAGCTGCCCCAATGTCCTTTTTAATTCTCTTGCCTCCAATCTTTAATCTATCCCCTCTTGTTTTTAGCAAGCCTTCCCTGGGGGAAAAAGGACATATTTTTACCCTGTCTATGCCCTTCATTTTCTTGTATCTCTCTCAGGTCACCCCTTAGTCTCCGACATGCCAGAGAATAAAGTTCTAGTCTGCGCAACCTCTCCTTGTAACTCTAAGTCCAGCAAACATCCTGTCAGACCTGTCCTGCCCTCTTTCTAGCTTAATAAATCTTTCCTATAATAAAGTGACCAAGCCTGTACACAGTTCTCCACTGCGTCCTCACCAATGTCTTATTGCTACATCATAACTTCTCAAATGGTATACTTAGTGCCCTGACTTAAGGCCAGCATGCTAAACATCATCTTCACCACCCTATCTGTGATGCCACTTTCAATGAAACAGGCATTTGCATTCCTAGGTTCCTCTGTTCCATAAACTTTTCAGGGTCCAATTATTCACTCTATGAGCCCTACTCTGGTTTGATCTTCCAAAATGCAATACCTCTCATTTATCTGGATTGAAATCCATCTGCCAAACCTCAGCCCACATACCTGACTTATCAAGATTTCATAATATTCTAGTCTATCTACAAACGTCACTTATTTTAGTATTGTATCATCTGCAAACTTAGCAATGCCTTCTATCCAATTTTTTAAAAATAAATTTTAAACATCAAAGGTCCCTCTGGCACAGCACTAGATGCAAGCCTCCAGTTTGAGAAATAATCCCTATCTAGCACCCTCTGTTTTGTGCCACTGAACCAGTTATGAATCCAGAACCTATTTTGCCTGGATCCCATGTGGTCTAACCTTCTGACTAGCCTGCTACAAGGAACCTTGGCAAAGGCCTTGCTGAAGTTTGGGAAACTTAAGTTGTCAGACACTACTTCTCACACACACAAGCTGTACTGACTTCCTGAATCTGACCCTGTCTCTCTGAATCTTTGAAATTCTCTATCCCAGTGAGCTATGGAAGAAGAGTCATTGCATATTGACAGGTAAATGAACTATGTACAGGCATTGACAGCTGTGGGAAGAGTCAGGAAAGTAGTGGTAAAACCAGGTTGGGATGGGTATCTTCCAGAGTGGCCAAGCAAGCCCAAGGAGCTAGCTCCTTTTACATCTGTTCTGCAAATGGTTGGTAGCAGTATAGTACCACATTTTTTTTGCAGGAGCAGAGAGTGGGTAGCACTCCTATCTCTCTGTAACCAGAGAGAAGATTAAAATGCTGCTATATTAAACAAACAAACTTGTCAACCTGAGAACAGTGAGGTTAAATAACAAATTCTTCATGGCTCAGAAGATTACTTCTTTAAGTGTTTCCATTGTTGTTTTATAGACACAAACAGCAGCCAGTTTTAAAATCAAGATCTCCTTAAATAAGGAGATAATTTGATAATGTTTGGAAAATTTGTTGGTCAGGGCATCAAGTTAAGACTCTGACACGAGAGAATCTGCAGATGCCCTGCACATAATTCTCAGTAACTTCCGCCATGTTCAATGGGTTCCCACCACAAAGCACATTTCCCTCCCCTCCCCTCCTTCACTTTCTGCTTTCTGCAGGGCTTTCTCCTTCCATGACTCCCTTGGCCATTCGTCCCTCCCCACTGATCTCCCTCCTGGTGCTTGTGCTTGCAAGTGGAACAAGTGCCACACCTTCCCCTACACCACCTCCCTCACTGCCATTCAGGGCCCCAAACAGTCTTCTACGGGCGAGGTGACACTTCACCTTATATAGGTAACCTTCAACCTGATGGCATGAACATTGATCACTTATTTTAAGTAATTACCCCTCCCCTCTCCTCTCTTTCACCATTCCCATCCCCTTATCTACTTACCTGCTCAGCACCTCCCTCTGGTGCTCCTCTCCCTTCCCTCTCTTCCATGGTCTTCTACCCTCTCCTATCAGATTCCTCCTTCTCTAGCCCCATATCTTTCATCAATCAGCTTCTCAGCTCTTTACTTTACCACCACCACCCCTCTCCCGGTTTCACCTATCACCTACCACCTTGTACTAATTCCTCCACTCCCCCCACCTTCTTGCTCTGACCTATTGTCATCATTTCCAGTCCTGATGAAGGGCCTCGGTCCAAAACATTGATTATTTACTCTTTTCCATAGATGTCTGCTGAGTTCCTCTAGCATTGTGTGTATGTGTGATACTAGGTTAAATATCTGTATTAGCTAAGTCATGGGAATTTTTAACTCCACCTGAGTAAATGAACAGGAGCCTCTTCCCACTTCAGCAATGCATGTGGAAGTCAGTAGTCACACAGTGCAGAGCTACAGAGGTTACCAGCACAAGTGATTTGTGTGCCATCAACTGAGTGAAACTGGCACCAATGGCAAACGACATTAATTATACTGGCCATGCAAAATACAGCTAAGTAAAGCAGATGCAAGGAACCACTTCACTAAATTAGGATAGTCATGTGATGCTATTTGCTCATGGTCTTGAGACATCTCTGCAACTGATTCCACTATACTTAATGTTAATCTTGAAGGTTGTTTGTTCAATAATAAATTTTATATATGCTTTATAGAGAAACCAACTTTAAACCTCAGCATTGTTTCAGTATCCATTTGGTTATTTTACTCTTTTATTTCATATCAAAGCTTAATTGACTAGTTTCTGATTTCAATATGTAGTAAACGTGTTTTTGTTGCATTTGAAGGGATTCCATTCTATAAACTCGATCATGAAGAAATAAGCAAATGAATTAAATGAGTCCTCTTTGCCCTTGCGCCAACGAATAAGCAAAGCTAAAAGAATTCAGTTGATTCGCCAGACCTGTGTAGAAAACAAACAACTTAAGCATGTCAGCTTACAGCCTTCTTTCAGTATTCTGTACTTTTATTTGTGACTTTCAGCATCTATAGTGCATCTTTTATGGTAGGGTTGAAGACACTTAAATCCTGGCATCATGAAATTTCATATGATGCACTATCATCAACTAAATGCTTCTGTTTTGAACCTCTTAAGATAGATAGTTGGTCAGGCTAACTAGAAATACTGAGCTGTCTACATTCAGGTAGCTTTTGAAAATCCAGAAGTTCAGCATAATTATTCTGGCTCATTTATTCTCTTAGATCTTCTAAGTTCCTCAATAAACATTAATATCAAGTTCTTTTCTACATGACCCTTAATTTGGATTTTGCATTAAGGTACAAAATTGTTCCCAGTTGCTGTCCAGAAACTGATCACCCTTTCTTATTAATCATTAGAGGAAGTTGAATAGAATATATTGTTCAGTTTTGCAGTATGATAAGTGGCAGTTGGTTTCTTTTAAGTATTGCAAGTTGGTGTCCACTGATAGTTTAAAGCAAGTCATAGCTAATACAGTAAGGTGATGGTGCCAATCAGACGACTGTAGAATTAGACAGAACTGAAGGGTGCCATTTCGCTCAGTATGCCTGTTCATTCACCATGGAATTGCAATTATTTCCTTCAAGTCTTATTTGGAGCTTCTTCGAAGGACAAGTTTAAAGTAGGAATTCTTAGAAAAATAGAGGGCTATCTGGTAAGGAAATTCATAATGTGCTGTAGATTTTCTATGTTCTATGTTGACAAACAAGGTTTAAAGATCTTAACTCAGCTACAGTTAAGACTTATGTGGGAGCAGATACTGTCCACGTTGCATGGTCACTGTTGATTAGTCCTGTGTTGACTGCACTTGTATAAAGTTCACTCATGAAGTACAATGTTTACTGTTTTAACCTTTAAATCTTTTAAAAATTTTAATCCTCTATTTGAACTGGTGCCTTGTTGCCCTTAACTAATTAAAGTGTTAATTCTGTATTTCAGAAGTCAAACATATTGTGCTTGGAAACTCCTTCAGGAGAGGAGCTATTTGTGTTTCCTGTAGTGGCAATGCACCAAAGTGGTAGCCCTTGGTTATTTTTGTCGTAATAAATATTTGGTGTAAAGCAAACTGTCAATTTTTATTTTATTCAGACTCGCCAGCCAATCTTTGTGCAGCTTTTGCAAGGCGTGTTTAGAGTCTACCACTGTCCTTGGCTGTCTGCTATCCAGAAGGCTTCAGTTGAGAGTTGCATTAAGGTGCTGTCAGAAGTAGGTAAGTATTTTACTGGCAGATGGTCTGTGGGCTGACAGCAGAGGTATTATAGTTGCTCGATGCTGCTACAAATCTGTGAGAAATATCACCATATCCAAAGCTGCAGGGTACTGTTGCGGTGTGGAAAAAATAGATTTTTTAATATGCCAGTGTCCATTTTTTTAAGTTGCTTTCTTAAAAATTATAATTGCTGTTCATGAAGGTTCTTAATCAGGTAATGTGGATAAAGTATGAAATAAGAGTTTCAAAGATACTCAGCAGATCGGGCAGCATCTCTGGAGAGTATGCGTTTTAGGCCAGTTCAGTCATTGGTTTTGATGAAAGGTCATGGACTTTCATTTGTTACAGATGCTTTCTGATATGCATCTTCTATTTTTATTTTGGTGCCTGTAGTTCCTTGATTTTTCCAGTGACAGTGGATATGAAGTGGATCTTTTTTGCATCTTATTTGGAGCTTTGGGTAGATTATTCTGTGCAAGATGTCCCTAAACCAAGCCCACCACAAAAGAGGACAGCAGCATTCAAATGTCAGATATCTGAACAAAAGGCCCATAGATTCCTATTGTGCAGGGAATGAACAATTGCATTATGAAGGTGGAATTTGTCATTGGGAGGCCTTGGCTCATTACCAGATGCAGTGTATTTTTAAAACATTAATCAATTAGATGCAAATCATTTAACACTGTGGTGCTCTATACCTCTGGACAATTGTAAATGGTTGCTATTCTCAAGGAACACTTTGCCTTTGGTGATGCCTGTCACACTCATTTCAAGTACTATTTCTCTGCATGCAGGGGTAATGACATTCCTCTACCCCAAACTATTCTTTTAATCAACCTTTTTAGCTAGTCTGGTGGGATTAATGTTGCCCCACACAGTGCCAACATATGGTCACTTTGGTGTAGTAGACCTTTTGATCACCAGCTATTGAGTAGAAAAAAGGGTAAGTGTACTTGTTATAGCAGGGTTTCATGGCTCCCCTCTTCTGATTGTGAGTCTCATCCATCAGGGCTAATTATGAATGCAGGTGCCAGAGAAGGAAACCGTGCCACTTAATCCTCATGCTCTTGGGTCAGGTTATGTCTTCAGAAACTCTTGTGACAAAAATCATAAATGTTTAGGTGTTATTTTTTTTTTAAAAAAGTATGAGAACAGAAGGTAGATTCAATCATTTGCCGTTGAACATAATGCAATGGTTGATAGTTTACCAGTATTTCAAAATGTTGTAAGACGGGCATGGAGCAAGGTCTTGGGTTATGATGTAGGGAGAGCTTTTGGGCTGTCTGTTTGATCAAACTAGGCACCACTTCCATTCACTCACCCAGCAAGTGATGATCAATTGACTGCCAAACTATTGATTACTTATTCTTTCTTTTGTTCAGTGGAAGCGGTTCCTCAGAACTAACCAATGCTGCTTATACCTGCAGCACTCTGCTTGGTGTGATTTTCCTGCCATGGGGTGTTGGGGAAAATTCAGGAAAAACTCGGGAGAAGATGATGAAAATAAGCAGAGAGTAATGCAGACACCATAACCGTAGAGGAAGAAATGGCTCTCAGAGATCCCCTTATGTGACAAGAAAGAACCTGATTTTATTTTTAATGGCATTAAGTTGGCTTTAGTGAAATACTGGAGACAAGATTGATTCCTAGGATGGCAGGACTTTCATATGATGAAAGACTGGATGAACTAGGCTTATACTCATTGGAATTTAGAAGATTGAGGGGGGATCTGATTGAAACACATAAAATCCTAAAGGGATTGGACAGGCTAGATGCAGGAAGATTGTTCCCGATGTTGGGGAAGTCCAGAACGAGGGGTCACAGTTTGAGGATAAAGGGGAAGCCTTTTAGGACCGAGATTAGGAAAAACTTCTTCACAAAGAGAGTGGTGAATCTGTGGAATTCTCTCCCACAGGAAACAGTTGAGGCCAGTTCATTGGCTATATTTAAGAGAGAGTTAGATATGGCCCTTGTGGCTAAAGGGATCGGGGGTATGGAGGGAAGGCTGCTGCAGGGTTCTGAGTTGGATGATCAGCCATGATCATACTGAATGGCGGTGCAGGCTCGAAGGGCCGAATGGCCTACTCCTGCACCTATTTTCTGTGTTTCTATGTTTAAGACTTATGAATTTTCAGCTCTTTGGTTGGATAGATAACTCGGTTTGAAACCAATGTAGTGAAGGCCAAGCTGGCCACCATATGACTTGGGGAGGGAAAGCTTGATGCCTTTGGTCACAGTTCAAAATGTTTTGGAGTAACATTCTTAAAGCTTGATAGGTGCTTCCATTTAAAATCTCTGGATTTGTTTCTTCAAATGGAAGACAATGATTTAATTCCCTTGTTCTCCATTACAGCCAAGAGTAGAGCCATAGCTATCCCTGTGGATTTGGATAGCCAGGTTAATAATCTCTTCCTAAAGTCTCACAACATTGTACAGAAGACCGCAATGAGTTGGCGAATGTCAGCACGGAATGCCGCCAGGAGAGACTCCGTTCTTTCCACCTCACGGGATTATCGGAATATCATTGAGCGCTTGCAGGTAAGCAAGAGGGTGTCAGCTTCAAAACTCAGTGATCTGCATTGTTGGTTTGAATTCTCTTTTTGGTTGCAAATTAAATTCATTTTCTTTGTTTCAGTTTCTCATTGTTTTGCCATCTTAAGACCTGTCTCCTTCTTTTCCCCTCTGCAGCTCTGTGCTTTTGTCTTTGAAGATCTTCCTTCCCTGATGGCATCATCTCTGTTTGCATTTCCTTCCTTTATCATGCTTAGTCATTGGATCTCTAATTGCTGGTAGTTTTCTCTCCTCTGTACCTGTTACCAGTCTGCTTCACTTCTTCACTTGCTTCACTTCTTTCCTGGGCACACTGATGAAGAGCTGAATTAAGTGGCACTGGAAATGGAAGTTGAGTTCATGCCAGTCCAATGTAAATTACCACAAGCAAAACAGCCACCTAATCACTTGGAAATGAAAACCTGTTTTTTTTTGTGAGAAACATCAGTTATTTAATGGCTGGGGAAAACAAAAAAAAAATCATCTCTTCGTGCAGTTTTAAAATGGAATAATTCTTGTCTGTTGAAATCACAACAAGCACAGTTCATTAATTTAGGCAAAACACTGAGGATAAGTGTGTCAACAGAGCTGGAGATGCTGACTATATCTGTATTCTGAATCCATAATGGTGGAATGATGTAGATCATAGCAACTCATTTGCCATCTCAGATGAAGTAACCCAGTTCTTCCTAGACTCAGACTTTGTCCAGCATTATTCTGGTTCATAAGGGTAATTTTCAATGAGGTGAGTTGAGAGGGAAGGAATTATTATAAATTCTGCTATCTTTCTTTCATGCTAGTGGCCTCCTAGCAGAGAAGAGCATTAACATATCAAATATGGTTATTGCTGCTTTCACTTATAATTATATTGTTAGATTTTGGCAGTAACTTTCTGTGCTGCAGTCATTGTCCTTTACATTTGATCTTGCAGCTGCAGTAGCAATGGATAAATGGGTTCTCTCTGAAAGTAACTAAATGCTATTGGAAATCCACACAAGTTGATTGGTAAAAGCCTACAGTTTTTGAGTTAGTGTTATAGAGGTTTGACTTGCATTTGTTTATGTTATGGTGGAACCTGAATATGGATTAATTGACTTCATTTGTTGAAACGCAGGATATAGTGTCTGCACTTGAAGACAGGCTCCGGCCCCTTGTCCAGGCAGAGCTCTCTGTGCTGGTTGATGTGCTCCATCGGCCAGAGCTGCTTTTCCCAGAGAATACGGAAGCAAGGCGCAAATGTGAAAGTGGAGGGTTTATCTGCAAGTAAGTTTTCAATTTATTGCCAATTTGTACCATTTTCTGCTAATGAACAAATTTACTTTCTTAATTGTAGTTCTGCAATTAATAGAGAACATCATTGTAGGATTATTTCTTCCCACAGAGTAATAAGTTTGTAATAGATTTCTGCTTTACAGATTTGAAGGCAAGTAAATAATGTGTCTTTCCGGTATATCCGTATGATTTTATTGGCTGAACTTGTGCTGGTTGTTGGAGCACTAATAATGAGTAGACTAGCATCAGCTGAATTCCCACCTTATCAGTGCTCTGAGCTGTTGTGTTGATGGGATTAGCATCTTTCTAAGGAAGAAGGACAGATCAAGTGGAAAACACACAAAAGGTCTTGAATGAGGAGGAGAATTGGAGAGTATGTCTTTGATCCCACTGGAACGTGGTAAAATTGTCATGAGGCTTTTCAGTGTGGATGCAGGGATGATCTTAACCATACTTGGGCTGTCTAGTGTCAAATAGTGGAATCAGTCAATCATTCTGGCCTGGGGTAATGATTCATTAGGATGATTCAGGAGGGCTGTGAAGGCTTGGTCACTGAGTTATAATATGATAGAGTTCAATAGATTTTGTACATGAAGGAATGTGAGTAGTGGTCCTGAGGTAAAAAGCCACCTTATTGAATCAGGAAGCAGGTGAGAGGAGATCAATGAGCGACTCAATATCTATTTCTAATTTTCTGTTGTTTCCATCACCCCTTGCTTTCACTTCCCATGCTTCTTACCCCACATTCCCACTTTAATACTTTAGCTGTACTGTAGTGTGTGTGTGTATAGAGAGAGATTTGGTAGTGACATTGTATTTTCAACTCCAAGCATTTTGCAGTTTCTCTCAATTCTATTGTGTTATCCTTGAATAGACAATACGTGCAGGAGTAGGCCATTCGGCCCTTTGAGCCAGCACCACCATTCACTGTGATCATGGCTGATCATCCACTATCAGTATCCAGTTCCTGCCTTATCCCCATACATAACCTTTGATTCTCCTATCTTTAAGAGCTCTATCCATCTCTTTCTTGAAAGCATCCAGAGACTTGGCCTCCACAGCCTTCTGGGGCAGAGCATTCCATATATCCACCACTCTCTGGGTGAAAAGTTTTTCCTCAACTCCGTTCTAAATGGCCTACCCCTAATTCTTAAACTGTGGCCTCTGGTTCTGGACTCACCCGTCAGCGGGAACATGCTTCCTGCCTGCAGCGTGTCCAATCCCTTAATAATCTTATATGTTTCAATAAGATCCCCTCTCAGCCTTCTAAATTCCAGAGTATACAAGCCCACTCGCTCCAATCTTTCGACATATGACAGTCCCGCCATCCCCGGAATTAACCTTGTGAACCTACGCTGCACTCCCTCAATAGCAAGAATGTCCTTCCTCAAATTTGGAGACCAAAACTGCACACAGTACTCCAGGTGTGGTCTCACCAGGGCCCTGTACAGCTGCAGAAGGACCTCTTTGCTCTTATACTCAATTCCGCTTGTTATGAAGGCCAGCATGCCATTAGCTTTCTTCATTGCCTGCTGTACTTGCATGCTTGCTTTCAGTGACTGATGTACAAGAACACCTAGATCTCGTTGTGCTTCCCCTTTTCCTAACTTGACTCCATTTAGATAATAATCTGCCTTCCCGTTCTTGATAACCTCACATTTATCCACATTAAACTGCATCTGCCATGCATCTGCCCACTCACCCATCCTGTCCAAGTCGCCCTGCATTCTCATAACATCCTCCTCACATTTCACACTGCCTCCCAGCTTTGTGTCATCGGCAAATTTGCTAATGTTACTTTTAATTCCCTCATCTAAATCATTAATATATATTGTAAACAGCTGCGGTCCCAGCACTGAGCCCTGCGGTACCCCACTAGTCACCACCTGCCATTCTGAAAGGGACCCGTTAATCGCTACTCTTTGTTTTCTGTCAGCCAGCCAATTTTCAGTCCATGTCAGTACTCTGCCCCCAATACCATGTGCCCTAATTTTGCCCACTAATCTCCTATGTGGGACTTTATCAAAGGCTTTCTGAAAGTCCAGGTACACTACATCCACTGGCTCTCCCTTGTCCATTTTCATAGTTGCATTCTCAAAAAATTCCAGAAGATCAGTCAAGCATGATTTCCCCTTTGTAAATCCATGCTGACTCGGACCAATCCTGTTGCTACTATCCAGATGTGTCATAATTTCATCTTTTATAATTGACTCCAGCATTTTTCCCACCACTGACATCAGGCTAACAGGTCTATAATTCCCTGTTTTCTCTCTTCCTCCCTTCTTGAAGAGAGGGACAACATTATCCACCCTCCAATCCACAGGAACTGATTCTGAATCTATAGAACTTTGGAAAATGATTACCAATGCATCCACGATTTCTAAAGCCACCTCCTTAAGTACCCTAGGATGCAGACCATCAAGTCCCAGGGACTTATCAGCCTTCAGACCCAACAGCCTATCTAACACCAATTCCTGCCTAATATAAATTTCCTTTAATTCATCCATTACCCTAGGTCTTTTGGCCACTATTACATCTGGGAGATTGTTTGTGTCTTCCCTAGTGAAGACAGATCCAAAGTACCTGTTCAACTCGTCTGCCATTTCCTTGTTCCCCATAATAAATTCACCCGCTTCTGTCTTCAAGGGCCCAATTTTGGTCTTAACTATTTTTTTTTCCTTTTCACATACCTAAAGAAGCTTTTACTATCCTCCTTTATATTCTTGGCTAGTTTACCTTCGTACCTCATTTTTTCTCCATGTATTGCCTTTTTAGTTACCTTCTGTTGCTCTTTAAAAGATTCCCAATCCTCTGGCTTCCCACTCGTCTTTGCTATGTTATACTTCTTCTCTTTTATTTTTATGCTGTCCATTACTTCCCTTGTCAGCCACGCCCTCCCCTTACTCCCCTAAGGATCTTTCTTCCTCTTTGGAACGAACTGATCCTGCACCTTCCGCATCATTCCCAGAAACACTTGCCATTGCTGTTCCACTGTCATCCCTGCTAGGGTATGTAATATACTATTCCTTAATTTTTCATAGACAAATATGTCAGGGGCTGAAATCTGAAGTAAAAACAGAAAATAGTGTAAAGTAGATCAGACAGAATCGATGAACAGCAAAGCAGCATTAACCATTTATATCAATGACCTTCCAACTGAAGTATGCTCCGACATATGTCAGAGGCAGCCGATCCTTGGTTACATGGTCAAAATGTCTCAATTTTTCAAAAGGTTCTCTTGATTATTGCTCCACTAAAATGTAAGATGGGGGGCCGAGTTAGTAATATTTTGCAAGTGAAGACTTGGTCCTGTTTTTAATAGGCTGATCAAACACACCAAGCAGCTGCTGGAAGAGAATGAAGAAAAATTATGCATTAAAGTTCTACAGACACTTCGGGAGATGATGACCAAGGATCGTGGATATGGAGAAAAGGTAGCTTTTTTGTTTCTGCATCACTACTTAAATTGCCTGATACATTATTTCTCTGATACTGAAATTAACCATTTTCTCTTTATTTTTCACCAAACAACTGAAATTTAAGCTTTGGGAAGATTTCAGCAATGTGAAACAGTACTAATAACTCATCAGAAATAAATTTAACGTGTTATACGAGATTAACCATCAATTTTCCATAATCTAAAATGCCTGATCATTGTAAAAGATTGTAGCAAAGTGCTGAAAGACGATCAGTAATTATGCAATGGCTGAACAGGTAATTGAACAGGTTTTGAAAATGAAGTATGTTTCCATTTTTAATATCCAAATGCGTGTTGATATGAAGTCAGTGTGGTTTTATTCCCTGTATTGATACCCACCTGTTTCTGCATGTCTTCAGTATTCATGTTGCTTTACCATCACCTTGTAAGCAATAGAAAGTTGTCTTGTGGACCCATGTTTAAGTGCCATCTCTATCAATCTCTCCTTTAAAGAAAAAAGTGAGCTCCGCATTCTATCTACCAGTGGCCTCTGGGAATTAATGCCAAATAACCGTGAAGATATTTAAAGCATTTAGAATATATTGGAGGAAACCCATTTTGTTTGTTGTTCATTGGTTGTCATGTCTTCAGAGTACATGGGGACTCTATCTCTCCTTGGCAGGAAATGTCTCCATGCATGGTTTACTGGCAGCAAGTGATGAGGGCTGTTAGCCAAGCTTACAATGTCCCGTTAAGACTGATTTCAAATGTGACCTGAGAGGGATAATGAAAGCACAATAATTTCCTTCCTATGATGGATCTGCTTTTGGAACTTGGAGCTTCTTCTGAAGGACAAAAGCTTGGTGGAATAGGCTTAAATCTAAATCATTGCCTTCTTTCACTGCAAGGTTGTATTTTACAAATATTGAAGTTAAGTTCCTTTGGTTCACTGGAAACTACCAGGCTGGAGTTCAAATGTTATGTGTAAAGGAGCTGCATGACAACTTTTCTTCTGCACCATTTTGGACAAAGTCTGAATACCCACGAGCTAAGCATTGATTCTTTGCAGATCATGAAGGTTAAATTCAAACACAGAGTTATCAAGAAAAAAAACTTGAATACACATCGACTGTCCTTTAATCTCTTATAGAAGAAACTGCTAAATTTATGTTGACTGTCTTGTTAGGAGTTTCAGAATTGCATAAGAACCTTTTACAAATATAACCTACTAATGGTTCCCTGATGTCAAAAAAGGTTAATTTTTTTTACCGTCTTTTCTCATTGTGGTTGAGACTACTTGTGTTTGCCCAAGATCAGTGGATATTGAAAGGTGGGCTGATATTGAATGTAAGTAATAGAATGATGAGCTAGTTAGATGTAAAAGGAATAATGGATGTGTTCTGAGGGTTAATAGGGGAGAAGAATGCTCAGGTAGACACTAGCTTGGACCAATTGGGCCATGTTATTTAACATACCGCTATAGAAAACAACAGCTCAAAAACAGGCCCTTTGAGCCATCTAGCCCATGCCGAGCCATTTAAACTGCCTAGTCCTACCTACAGCCAGACTATAGCCCTGCATACTTCTCCCTTCCATGTACCTTTTCTCAAATGTTGAAATTGAAATTGCATCCACTGGCAGCTCATTCCACGCTCTCACTACCTTCTGAGTGAAGAAGTTTCCCCTCATGTTCCCCTTAAGCATGTCATCTTTCACATTTAACTCATGACATCTAGTTTTGGTCTCGCCCAACCTTAATGAAAAAAAGCCTGCTTGCATTTGCCCTATTTATACCCCTCAATTTTGTATATCACTATCAAATCTCACTTCCATCTGCTACATTCTAGGGAATAACTTTCCAAATAAGTCAGGTCCTCCAGAATTATCCTTTTTCTCTGCACTCTTTCAATTTTATTTGCATGCAGGTAGGTAACCAAAACTCCACACAATACTCCAAATTACACCTCACCAACATCTTGTACAAATTCAACATAACATCCCAACCATGAAGGCCAATTTGCCAAAAGCTTTCTTTACAACCACATCTACCTATGATGCCACCATCAATGAATTGTGGACCTGTATTTCCAGATGCCTTTGTTCTACTGCAATCCTTAGTGCCCTACTGCTCACTGTGTAAGACCTACCCTGGTTGGTCCTCCCAAAGTGCAACACCTCATACCTGTCTGCATTAAATTCCATCTGCCATGTTTCTGCCCATTTTTCCAGCTGATCCATATCCTGCTGTAAGCTTTGATAGTCTTCCTCGATGTGCACTACACCCCCAATCCTGGTGTCATCTGCAAATTTGCTGATCCACTTAACCACATTATCATTGGTAGAGATGACAAACAGCAACAGATCCAGCACTGATCCTTCTGGCACTCCACTAGTCACAGGCCTCCAGTCAGAGAGGCAACCCACTACTACCACTCTCTGGCTTCTCCCACAAAGCCAATGTCTAATCCAATTTACTACCTCATCTTGAGTGCTAAGTGACTGAACCTTGACCATCCTCACACGTGGGACCTTGCCAAATGCCTTGCTGAAGTCCGTGTAGACCAGTGCTCCCCAACCTCTGGGCCGCGGACCGATACATTGCTGCGAAGAATGCAGTGGTAGGCGGAACGCACCCAGCATATCTTTAAGAAAAAAGCCGAAATAAACAAACTAATTAATTAGGTGCCGCCCGGCACTTAAATGCCGGCCCAGATCAGAGGAGATGCAATCGGCAATCGCCTCTGATCTGGGCCAACATTTACGTGCCAAGCGGCACCTAATTGATTAAGCCTGTCTATTTCGGCTTTTTTCTTAAAGATGTGCTGGGTGCATTCCAGCTACCGCTGCACTGCTGCATTCTTTGCGGACCGGTATGGGTCCGCAACCCAGAGGCTGGGGACTACTGGTGTAGACAACATCCACTGCCTTGCCGCCTTCAACTTTTCTGGTAACTTCCTCAAAAAACTCTAAAATTGGTTTGACACAACCTACCACACATACAGCCATGTTGACTATCCCTAATCAGTGCCTGTCTATCCGAATACTCATTTATTTGGTCTGTTTGAATACCCTCCAATAACTTTCCCACTACTGATGTCTGGCTCACGACCCTTTAATTTCCTGAGTTATTCTTGGAGCCTTTCTTAACCATTGTGCTCTGATCCTCCAGTACCTCACCCTTCACTAAGTTTGATTTAAATATCTCTGTTGGGGCCCCTGCAATTTCTGCACTTGCCTCCCAAGGGAACACCTTATGAGGCTCTAGGGATTTGTCCACCCTGATTTGCCTCAAGACAGCAAACACCTCCTCTGCAAACTGTATAAGGTTCATGACCTCACCGGTGCTTTGTCTCATTTCTATACTCTGTGTCCGTCTCCCAAGTAAATAGAGATGCAAAAAAATCCATTTAAGATCTTTCCATCTATGGTAGCTCCATGCATACATTACCATTTGGTCCTCCAGAGGACCAGCTTTGTCCCTTGCAATCCTTTTGTTCTTACCATATCTGTAGAAGCTTTTAACATTCTGCTTCACCTTGTCTATTAGAGCAACCTCGTGCTTTCTCTTAGCTGTCCAGATTTCTTTGTGTTCTCTTACACTTCTTGTATTCCATAAGCACCTCATTTGTTCCTACTTGTCTATACCTGCTACTCACCTCCATTTTTTTTTTCTTCTTAACCAGGGCCTCAATATCTCTTGGAAACTGAGGTTCCCTAAACCTCTTATCCTTGCCTTTTATTCTGATGGGTGCATACAAGCTTGGTACTCTCAAAATTTCACCTTTGAAGGTCTCCCACTTACCAAGTACATCTTTGCCAGGAAACAGTATGTCGCAATCCAAATATGCCAAATGTATTTTGATGCCATCAAAATTGGCCTTCCTCCAACTTAGTATCTCAACCCACAGACCAGACCTTTCTTTTTTCGTATTTATTCTGAAATTAATAGCATTTTGATCACCAGATGTAAAGTACTCCCCTACACAAACTTCTGACACCTGCCCTGTCTCATTTCCTAATAGCAGATTAAATATCGCACACTCTCTCTTTGGGACTTCTATGTACTGATTAAAGAAACTTTCCTGAACACATTCAACAAATTCCATCCCATCTAGTCTTTTCACAGTATGGAAGTCCCAGTCAATATGTGGAAAGTTAAAATCAGCTACTTTTACAACCTTGCGATTCTTGTAACAGTCTGTGATCTCTTTCTAAATTTGTTCCTCTTAAATCCCTCACACTGTTGGGTGATCTGTAATATAGCTCCATTAATATGGTCATACTTTGTTATTCCTCAGTTCCGCCATAAAGCCTAATTAGATGAGTTCTTCAGTCTGTTCTGACTGAGCACTGCCGTGATATTTCCCCTGATTAGTAACGTCAACCATCCCCCTTTAATCCATCCTGCTCTGTCACAGTTAAAACAATGGAGCCCTAGAATATTGAGCTGCCCATCCTGCAATCAAGTCTCACTAATGGCTACAATATCATAATTGCACATGTTTATCTGTGCCCTGAGCTCTGTGCCTTTCCTATAATACTGCTTGTATTAAAATGTATGCATCTCAGAACATTAATTCCACCATGCTGGGCTGGCTGGTGGCGTAATGACATCAGCGCTGGACTCTGGAGCGGAGGTTCCTGGGTTCGAACCCAGTCAGGTCCGCTCCCGAGTACGCTTTCCATCCGTGCCGGCTTGAGTGTCGAGATCGCAACTCGACCTCATAAAATAAAGGGAAAAATACTGCGAAATATCTGTGTGAGGAGTGGCGCACCACACAGTCCCTCTCTCTCGCTCCGCGCCTTGTAAAGGCATGAAAAAGACATCGTCCCGCCAACATTGCACACGCACACGCCAAAAAAAAAGTTCCACCGTGCTCAACCTTTTGATCCCTGACTTTGTGAGGTTGTAACAACATGTCTCTACAACTACTCCACTATTGGTTCTGGCACTTTAGTTCCCATCCCTCTGCAACTCAAATTTAAATCCCTTCCTGTGCAGTACTAGCAAACATTCCCACTAGGATATTAGTCCCCCTCCAGTTTAGGTGCAAGCCCCATCTTTTCTGTACAGGTCCCACCTTCCCTGGAACAGAGCCCAATGATCCAAAATCTGACACCCTTCCTCATACACCAACTCCTTAGCCACATGATAAACTGGGTGATCTTTCTATTTCTGGCCTCACTAGCACATGGCATGGGTATCAATCCTGAGATTGTAACCCTGGAGGTTCTGGCCTTTTACCGAGCACCTAACTCTCTGAAATTACTTTGCAGACCCTCGTCCCTCTTCCTACCTATGTCATTGGCGTCAATATGGACCGCAACCTCTGGCTGCTCACCCTCCTGTTTAAGAACACTGAGGGCTCAATATGAGATGTCCTGAACCCTGGCACCCAGGAGGCAACATGCGATCTGGAGATCTCATTCTCATCCACAGAACGCTCTGTTTCCCTATCACCACAGCTCGCCTCTACCCCCCTCCCCTTTCCTTTCTGAGCCGTAGCCAGATTCGGTGTCACAGACCTGACCGCTGAGACTTTCCTCATGAGGGGAAAAAGTGAGTTTAATGAGATGCCTCAGTAACAAAATTAAAATTTATAATATTTGTAATATACTCTAAGCCAGAGGCCATAATATAACTCGCAGGTGGAGTTCTGTTTATCGCTATGGATTTTCTATCCAAGCAATATGAAAACTTGCCGGGTCGGATGAAAGATGTGATGACAGGAAAGTGTTCCCAGTGTCCTTTTGAGCTTCCGTTTGTATCAAAGGATATCAAAATGCTTTCTTTGCCAGTTAGGCAAGTCTGGCCATAATGCCAAATGACCACTGCCATGGACTCGTAAGAGAACAATCTTAGAAAAAGCTTGGATGACGTAGTGGTTAGCGCAACACTTTTTACAGTACCAGTGACCCGGGTTCAATTCCTGCTGTTGTCTGTAAGGAGTTGGTATGTTCTCCCCAAGATGCCATGGTTTTTCTCTGCGTGCTCTGGTTTTCTCCCATTACCCAAAGACCTACTGGTTAGTTGGTTAATTGGTCATTGTAAACTGTCCCATGATTAGGCTAAGGTTAAATTGGGAGTTGCTAAGTGGCACAACTCGAAGGGTCAAAAGGGCCTATTACGTATCTCAACCTCAATAATTCTGTACCTCAACAAATAAATTGTCCTGTACTGTGCATAGGGAGAACTATTTGAAACACTAAATAGACTGTTAGAATTTCTGTGGTAATTACCCACTTTGAATAAATTTGGAACAAATCAAATGGCTCGTCTTCATACGATGACTGGATGGCGATTGCTCAATTATACAAAAATGTTATATACCCCGGTGATTTCAGATAAATACCAACTTTTACTGTTCCCAAGCCGCGAGTTGAAAATGATATTGTGCATCTATTGGCTTTCATTATATGCCCGTTGCACCAGCATGTGTTCGAAATGGAAAAGGCTGCCTGCGATTAAACTAAAAGTATTGAGTTTGTCAGTAAGAATCATTTATTGCTCCTTCATGTCTTGAACATATTAATAGAAGAAGATGGTTTGAATTGGCTGACTTGTTGTGGAGACATACTACCTTGGAAGCACAGGTTTCAAACAGCTTGCATCTTAAAGGCATAATGACTGGTTCTTGAACTTAGGAATTTATAGCATTGGGGAGGGACAAAAAAAGACATTCCTTATTCTAGCAAAGAGCCAACAGCAACATGACAGAACAAAGGATCTTGTCTTCACTGTGGACCAAACCTGCTCATCGAGATGAAAATGGGTGGAAAAAAATTGACAGGTAGCCACAAAGCTTGGGAGTTGTGGATTCAGAATCAAAGTCAAGCTATGAATGGAAGATGAGTATGGTCTAAGCAGATCACAAGGATGGCCAGCAATAGGAACGCAGCAATCCCAGAGCACTCTGTTTGTCTGGCTGTCTTTCTGCCTGTGTGTTTGTGTATGTTTATATTCCATTTAAAACTGTAATTTTTTTATATATGCATGTTTATTGCATATTCAAATAATGACTTCATAAGTGAACAGTACTGGCATTCACCACTGTTGTAAACTTTATATTAAGATATTTGACCATTTGAAAATGGTTAATTTTTCAAGATAAATCATTCCTTTGAGTGACTATCTGTTGGCCATTAAATGACATAGCTTGCAGATTAACCTTTTAAAGTTCTGTTTCTAATCACTTACTCAATATACTTTCACTATTCATTATTGGTCAGCACCAATACACTGCTGATCTGTTCATGTCTGTACTCTAACATGACAAAGAAATCAAATCAAATCCACTGAATGTTTAGCCGATGGTGCATTGGAAACCACACTTGATGGTTTTAGAGAACCGTTTTGTCTTTGCCACAAGTGCCTGATGCTTAAATGAATATGACATTCCATCCATAGGACTTTGACAAGAGCTTTGTGCTGAGCATGAAAACGATTTTCATAATTATTCCGAGGAAGTACCTGCCAGGGACTACCCAAAGAACCCAAATTAAAGATAGACTTTTCAATAGTCATAGGAATTTGAAATAAAACAATGTTGGAAACACTCAGTATACTGAATCAGGCACAGGATTAATATTTCAGGTTGAAGACTCATCATCAAACTTGCATAGAGAGAAAGCAAGTTACTTTAAATCTGCAGATTTCTTGAGGGGGAGGAATGAAGAGAAAGGAGAACTCTGGGGTGATTTTTCTATAGAGTTTAGTTTCTACTTAACCAGTTAGAGAGCAAAGGAACATCTTAAAAACTGAAATTCTTTGTAGTTCAACTTATTCTTTCAGTCTGTGGTGGAACTTGATTTTCCCCAAGTGGCTACAAATGTGTTGATACTGAGAATAAGGTAATTGGCCTTGTATATAAATAAAGCAAATTATGTGATGATTCAATGTAATACGCAAAGTTATTGATAAGTTATAAAAGGCAACAGTTGGTTTTGCATAGTAGTGTATAAAGAACGTGTTACATTTCACTGACATTGAATCATTTTGGTTAATGGAAAAGCAACTGGATGTGGTGCAGAAGTAATGTCTAGACGAGAGGATACAATGTTTTAGACTAATAAAAATTGTCCTCTTTCCTCCTCTTCCTTCATTCTCCATCTGTCTGTTTTGTACACAAATGGACTGGACTGACTTCAAATTAAATGGATATGTGGAAAACTTCATTCAAACCATTGCAGATAATGAGCTTGTTTTAATTTGGAGAAAGATGAAACCTTGCTTTTTTTCCCCACTTTTGGTCGATGTTGCCCTTTGCATCAATCCACCTTGCAAGTTTTCTTTCCTTCTGATGTCCGTTGTACCACCAAACTTGCATCCTAATGGCAATTATACTGCGTGTGTCACACAAAAGTTTACTTTTCTGATCATTTATTCATAAGAGAGTAGTCAATTGCATGGAGCCTTTTGCATTGGCAAGGTGATTGAAGAATTGACTTTAAAATATCCAGAGATATCAGGGACATTCTTCATTGAAAAAGGAAGCTTGCGCGTTCTTGTCATTTTTATTAATAGAATTCTGGTCAATATGCATGTTGTTAGGAAGACATAAATGCATCAAAAGGGCTTTAATTAACAACAGAACAAAACTCTAATCTGAAATATTCTGGTTTTCATTCAGTGTTTCGAAAAAGTTTTATTTCTGGTAATCACTTCTTACATTTTTAAAAAATAAAATCTGAGCAAGTTCCAGAAAGGAATAATCTGGTAAAATTCATGCTCTGAGTTTCAGAGTTTAGCTTTTAGCCCACCGTTAAGTTCTTAGCTCTGCTGATTCTTTCTCTACAGTGCGGTGGGTATTCTTCAATTTCCTATGAAAGGGAAGCACTTAAATAATTCACTGTAGGTGCATTTATTTTTCCTCAAATTTCTGAAGAGAAAAGCAATGGTAAGATGAAGAGTGAGTGGCAATATTTCGTCATTAACTTTACAAGCTCTACAAAAGTTACTGAAAGATTTGACATGAAGTAAAGCTTCATGTATGTCAACCTCCACAAGAGGGCAGATATTGGACAGACTGAAGTGGAGGTCCCCAAGCAAGGTGTTGCATAAGTGTGCACTTTTATGTACTCACTAACGTGAAGCATTGGAATTTGGATGTCTCGTGGCACGGTACATCAAATGTGACAGGCTATTAATCTAAAAACTTGTGGTTTTAGTGTCTGTGAGAAAATTTTGTGCAGCTTCCAATATAAACAATTGAAAATATGACTGTGTGTTTAACCTTTGTGTTGAAGTGACTGTTAAATTTCTCACTGGCCGCATCAAAGTCCTACCTAGCTTTTCATTCTGACCAATATCCAAGTGTGATTAGTGAGGCAATTCAGATGCAGTCAATTTACAACAGAAGTTGAAGTCTTTCCAAGTGAGGACTTTTTAGAATAGTTAACTTAATTTGCTTTAAGTATTATAACTAAATCTCATTTTGTCCAAAAACCAGTACTCAGAACTGTGGTTGATGGGACTGTGCAGAGAAAGGGTGGGGAAGTAGTGAAGGCTTTGGGGTTCTTAAAGACAAAGATGAATCATTGTCTCATTTCCACATATTGGATTGCAGACAGGATTTTTGTTAATGCATTTCTGTTCCAGCCATGTGTGGGATTGCTGTTGTGCAATTCCAGTTAAACCAGTGTGGGTTGTGTCCTGGGGAAAATTTAAATCCATCTGAAACATTGTTTCAGCTCCTTCACTGAAGTGATGAGAGTGCAGTATCCAAGTTTACAGCATTTTTAACCAATTCAAGTCGCCACTTAAATTTCCCAATTCATTTGTTACGAAGTGTTCTCTATTTCAGGATCCCTTGTAAAAATAGCAAATGCAAATTCTTTGTGGCACTAAATCTCAGAATTAGCTAAGCTTCAACTTAATGTTATATATCCTTGAAGTGAAAGGTTTGCACCAATATGTATAACTACTCTCAACTTCCTGTTTCCTTTTTGTCTTTTAACAGCCTATTGCATTTGACGATGAATTGGATATGGCAGAGGTCGATGATTTCTCTTTACTTTTTATTCTGCCTTCTTTCTAGTGTTGTTGCTTTTGCTTCTACCTTCAATGTAGTTGTCTTCGTTATCAATTTGAAATAGCTTTCGTTACCCTCTTGCTTGTCGTGGGTAAATAGATGTCGGTGGCTGACCTGCAAAGCCTTGGCTTCTCGCATTCTCCATCAATACTCAGCTGCAATATGTGTATATGGGGGGTGTGTTGGTTAAGCGTGGCCATGGTGACTATATGGAATGTAAGAACAGCATTTGTGTTCAAAGAGACTGAACCTGCTGTGCCTGGTCTTGTGTGTAAAATGCTGTCTGTCATTCAGGAGATTTAAGACAGGAGTCATGTACCAAATCAAACTACAAATAAGGAAGTTAATGTGGATGCTCCAATCCTGTTGAAATGGTAACTAGAAGTCCAGTCTAGAACCCAAGTAGATTGGGTTATATCCATGATGAATGATTGAAACTGACTGTAATTTACTGTGCAGTTTATTGAATAGGAATCTGCATGTTAATGGTAATATGGCACCTGTCACATGATGCCGGGTTTTATTTTTGGTCTGCTAGTATTGGTTTTATTGCTTGACTGCACTCATCCCATTATGACCATCTGTATCATGTGATCTTTGAAAAGGTTTTGAGTATTTTGAGCTTCATTAATTTGAGAGCTGTAATCTCATCTTGAGCCTCCATTACCATTCATGAACCTGGACAAAACTCCTGCAACATCAAATGAGCCTCTTGCTTAAGTTGCTCCATCGTCCTCCACAAAATGTGTACATCACTTAAAGGCTCTGGTGTGGTTCTTGAGAAAAGCTAAAATGTTCCAAATTGTTACTATAGCTACAGCTAATCAGAGTTTACCAATATGAAGATAGGTTTGTATACATTAACTGCATGAAGTGCTTTGTATTGATGTGATGAGTTGCTATTTAAAATAATTTACCTTTTTGAAGAAAGCACAGGGCTGAGTGTTTTACTAGGACTCTTTTGCGTCATTTTCCTTCGCAGAAGAACTGCAAAGTTCAAAGTAGCTCAGCATTACTTCAAGGCAATTAGGAGTGGACAATAAATACTATTTCTCTGACAATTACCAAGTCTCATTAATGTATCTTTTAAAAAGAAAACAGATTGAAACCATATTACCCTTATTTCGCTTTGATTTCCTTTGTGTCAGAGCAGGGGCTTTTACCCCAAAGGAACCTCTCACTTGTTTCTGGAAGAAATTTTTTTCAGGTGACATTTATTGGCAAATAAATTTGGTCAATCTTCCAAGACCATCTCTTGTTGTAAATGTTGCAGACGTCTCAATTTTAATAATTCTTCAGACCTTCTTTTGCAAAACCCGTCACTTCACCATTGCCCATTTTACACTCATGCCCGGTATGCATATATACAGCAGTACTTTAATAAACTGAATTGTTAAAGCAATTGGTTTGAGTGAGAAAGATGTGGGGAGGAGGGAATACAATGCATGGTTGAGGAATACAATGCTTTAAAAACTCAGAAACAATACTATAAAACCTAAGAAAAGTTAGCTTATGCTAGAATAAAACAACCAATTCCTGAGCTGAATCTTAAGTTTGGAAAAACTCACCTGAGCTATTTGTAGTTTTTCCATTAAATTCTATTGTATTTCTATATTTTCCAGTAAATGCCTGCAAGAAAATGAATCACAAGGAAGTATATGGTGACATATCAATACATTGATAATAAATTTACTTGCCTTTGCACTGAGAAATTTATGCCACTGTTAGCAATGACGTAAGGATGAGTAGAATAAGGTATTGGTTTTATGGATTTAACATCAGAGTCAGGCTTTTTATCACTGACATGACATGAAATGTGTTATTTTGTGGCAACAGTACAGTGCTAGTCAGAAAAAAATGTCCAAGTTACTAAAATGAATATAGTGCAAAACAGGAATAATGAGATAATGTTCATGGTTTTATGGATCATTCAGAAATCTGATGGTGGAGGGGGAAGGTGTATCTTAAATTTTAAGTGTGGGTCTTCAGACTACCTCGATGATACTAATGTGCCAGATGAAGGCATGTCCCAGACAAAGTTTCTTAATGATGCCACTGCCTTGAGGTGCCTCCTCTTGAAAATTCCTTTGATGATGGGGAGGGTCCTGCTGCTGATGGAGAGGGTTGTGCTGCTGATGGAGGTGGTTGAATCTGCATCCCTCTGCAGCCTCTTGTGATCCCGTGCAAAGGAGCCTCCCTGCCTGGCTGTGATGCAACCAGTCAGAATGCTTTGCACTGTACATGTGTAGAAGTTAGCAAGAGTCTTTGGTGGCATACCCAATCTCCTCAAACCCCTGATGATATAGAGCCACTGGTGTGCTTCCTTCATGACTGCTTTGATGTGTTGGGCCTAAGATAGATCCTCTCAATTGTTATATTGGAGTAGTTTTTGATTGTAATGGCCTCCGTTCAGGGCACAAGAAATCTATGTGCTTGTTTTAGCCCAGGGTTAATCTTTATCAACAAGGTGATGAAATTGTGATCGGAAAACTCTGCTGTGTTCTCATTCTGTAACAGTAAATGATGCCCAGGACAGCTTCCACAATGAATGATGCATTGGAATTGGTTAACAATTGCAGAGGAGGCATGGATCCCTCTAAATGTTTTTTTTAACTTGTTTGCCACTGAGAAGGATTTTGGATTCAATTCAAAGGCAGAAATTTGAACCTTGCAGGTGCAGATTAGAGCTCCATAGTCACATGCTCAGAAACACAGTATAGATTATTTTCAAATCACAGACAGACCAGTGCCTGAATTTTAAAAAAAAAACATTTGCAACAGATGCAGATTATACACTCTATCCCCCTGGTTGTTGAAGCTTTTTCTCTCAAAGCGAATAGAGTCTGATGTAACTGCAGAAGGTTGTCCTCCTTTCCGCCTCTGCTTTCTGCACGATTCTTGGGTGGCTGCCAATGTCTGTCATCCAGTTACATAAGCTCAGCTTGTTTCCTGGAATCTGGCCCCTCAGCTGATGTGTGACCTTCAGCAGTAATTGCCAGTGGATTTATGTGAGGTTGGAGAGGGATGGGGGTGGTGGTGGGTGAGAATGTGGAGCTCGTTACTGTGATGTATTAGTAATGCAATGCAGACTGAATTGAGAAGCGGAGTGAGGTGGGAAGTTCAGCCTGTCAAATGCTTGTATGCATAAGCTGAGGTACTCTTTAATTAATGTAGTACAGCAGTGAAGCTAAGTTTTTTTGCTATGAGCAATTTGGCAACTGTTTTTCTTGGAAGTGGGTGTTTCTATTGAGTTCCTTTGATGCCGTTTGAGCCACGGGCTGATCGAGCAATCAGACAGCCACCCGTTCGTTGCCATGACAACGAATAGCCTGCTTCTCCCGAGCAAGACAAATGCTCACTCACCTGCCTGTACTTTGTTTTTGGTTTCTGCTCTTCATCTCCCCCCCCCCGCCCCCTTTCAAGACCCTTTCTTCTATCCAATCCAGCCATTACTTCTACTTGATTTAGAGACTGGAAGTTCTTCAGCATTAAGTGTGAAATAGAACGAGCAATCCCCAAAGGATGATAGCTGCGTCTGACACTCCAATGCTGCCGGCCGGATGAGGTAGCTTACGTAATTATGCAGTTCACAAACATACTAAACCCAGACCTCTGAAAGGGAATTTGGGAAGAGGGGTGTTTGCTGTCACCATACAGTATGCTTATCACTGTCCATCAGTGCTAGTCCCTTGTTCTTTAGTTCTGCCAATCTGCCTGTGAGTTCCCCCACCTCTCCACACCACTTGGGGAAAGGAATAGGTTCTGAGAATTATATTTTTACAGGAAGAAGCAGGCAGAAGGGTATATCCTGCAATCATGGCTTGTAATTGTTAACAGTAAAGTAATTAAAATTATGAATAATCAAAAGCCCACAATTTAATGAACAGATTGCAAGGGAATGGTGATGGTAAGGAGGAAGAGAGGCAAAGCTATGAAGGGTTCGGATGTGAAATGTTGCATGCTAAAGAGCAAATATTAGAACACCAAGCAGTTGAGTACTTACCCAGTCTTCTAAGGTTACTTATTATGAGCGAAAGCATCCTGATTTCTCTTTTCTCAGCAACGTTTGGCCAGCAGGTTGGTTCCCCAGTTAACAGGGTAGCAATTTGAGCTGTGTATGGATTTTGTACATTCTGCACATGACTATTTTGTCATGGTTTTGCAACACGTCCTAAAAATGTGTTGGTAGGTCAGATGGCTGTTCTAAATTCTTAGTGTAGGTAAATGCATAAAGAACAAAAGGGGCAAAGGGAATTAATTCCAGGGGAAACAGGAATTCGACTGTTGGGATTGCTTGGGGTCAGTTGATGTGGGAGCTCTGGACTAAATGGCTGCCTTCCCTGCTGTAATAAGTTAATGATTTGGGCTCAACATCTGACTTCAGCTCTGCTTCATTACCACCTGAAGTAGAAGGTATGCATAGTGGAACTTGGCTTCATGACATAAAGATGACCATAACACTGCAAACTAAGTCAATCTGACTGGCTTTTTCCTCCATAATAAAACAAATCTCATTTTCTGTTAGTAATCTGGCATCTGTGCCAATTCTGTTATAGGTGACTGTCATGCTTTGAGTCAGGGGGCTGTAAATGTGCGGCAACAGAGTTGATCTAAGATGTTCGAGTGCAAACCTAAGGGAGTACCTCACTGTTTGAGACACTGTCATCAGAGGAGACTTTTAAAGCAAGATTTCTTCTGTTGCCTCAAATGGAAATAAATGAGCCTGTTTTCTAAGCGCAGCAAGGTGATCCTCTTTGGTATTAGTCATTCAGATGTGCATCCCTCACAATAGCAATGAATCTCATTGCTTATTATGGGACCTTGTTGTACTCAGCATGGTTGGTGAGTTACTAGTGTAACAGTGATGACATCATTTGAAAAGGACTTCATTTGCTGTAATCCCCTTCGAGGTACCCTGCCACAGAAAGATGCTGGTAGTACTACATTCCAGTTTTCTTGAGCTGTTGAGCTCCTATGAGTTTCAGCTTCATTACAGAGGCTCCTGTAGCATAGGGGTGCAAAGGCTTGTAAGGTCAGGTGGCTATTTTCATTTGTCTTGATGCTATTTTTTTCCATGGGAGGGGGAAGCCTTTTTGTTTTACATCCATTAAAACTAATTGTGGGGTAAATTTAAGCCCCAAAAGCATATTGCTCTTTACCATAAAGACGTATTACTCTTTGCTGGGATTGTCAGTAACAGGGTACTAGGGGTGTCTGTCATTCCAGTTCCCTGGGTGACTTTAATCCTTTCCCTACCACATGGAAGATATGTGCATCAACACACTGACTGAAGAGCCACCTTTATTATTTAGATTCTTAGAAAGGAAATTAAATTATTTGCATTTTATGGTGCTTGTTATGGTCTAAAGTTGTCCCAACACTGCACGTTTTGAAGTACTGCTTCAAATGTTGTAATGAAAGAACCACAGCAGTATACAAAGGCACAGAGCAATGTGAAAATTACTGCTGGTTTTGGTTTGATGGGCTAATATTGTCCTGACTACACGGAGAAAACCCCATCACCTCTGTAATTCGCTCCCTGGGATCTCCAACAGTCACTTGTGAGGGCAAGCATAGCTTTGTCCTAATGAAGGGTCTCATTTTGAAATGTCGACTGTTTATTCCTCTCCATCGATGCTGCCTGACCTGCTGAGTTCCTCTGGTATCTTGCGTGTGTTGCCCTGGATTTCCAGCATCTGTAGAATGTCTTGTGTTTATAGCTTTGTCTTGATGTCCTTAAGATGATGTCTTCCCTAGTGTTACATTCTTCCGGATGAAAGCCTGGGTTATGTGCTCATATCCCAAGCTTCTTCCGATATGGGTTTTGCAGAGGTGTGTGTGGGTGGAGGGAGGGTGGTGGTTGTCACTGAACTGAAACTGATGAATGTGTTGTGTGACCCAGATTTGCTAGTGGAGGCAGTCTCAGTTGAAAAGAAATCTTCTGGATGATACACAATCCCCTTAAAAATAAATTTTCACTTCATCTAAGTGGGCAGCTGCGGTGATTCATTAAACTGTGTGTGAAAGATATAATGAGCTAACCTGTGGGAAAATCTACTGCATTTTTCCATGAAATTAGGGAGTGGTAGGAAAGGGAACAAACATTTAAGATGAATTTCAACAGAAATCTCTTCCTCATATTTCACTGCCCTGGTCTATTGTTAGTAGTACTGTTTCTAAGTATGTGTGCTAAACTTTTAACTATGAAACAGTGCTCACAAGGGAACTGATGCATTGACTTATCTGTTCTGGGCAGGAGGTGCCTCCTTTTAATCTGAGCTGGCTTCAAAGATGGACTTTCTTCATTCCACACAGACCAGATTTTGATGTTATTTCATGTCCTGATTTTTTTTTTTGTGCGGCTGAAATCAGATTTAGTGCTAAAGGGATTAAACTAAAGAAACCAAGTTGATTTCTCAGAGCTGATCTTCTGATTTTACAGAGGGGGGTTAACTCTTAAAATGGCATATGGAAGTGGTAGAAAGGTTCAGCACAAATTAAAAGCCTTTGCTGTTGTTGCACGCCTTGACTGTAACATGGTACAGTGGTTGACATCAGCCATTGCTCAAGGAGCAAGTCCTTTTCTCTTCCTTTCTAGAGTCATAAAGCACTAAAACATTGAAACTCTTTCAGCCTTGTTTACATCTTTCCTGTAGGTAGATGACCAAAATTGCATACAATACCCTAAATTAGGCCTCACCAGCATCTTGTACAACTTCAACATAACATCTGGACTCCTGTACTCAATATTTTGATTTATAAAGACCAATGTGCCAAAAGTTCTCTTTAATAGGTTTCAATAGGTACATTTAATGTCAGAGAAATGTATACAATATACATCCTGAAATTCTTTTTCTTCGCAAACATCCACAAAAACAGAGAAGTACCCCAAAGAATGAATGACAGTAAAATGTTAGAACCCCAAAGCCCCCGCAGCTCCCCACTCCCACGCATAAGCGGCAGCAAAGTGACAACCCCCCTCCCCCACCAGCAAAAAGCATCTGTACCCTCCCCCATGCACTCAAGTGTGCAGCAAAGTATCAATAAAGACACAGACTTGAAATACCCAAAAGACTACTCATTCACCCGGTAATTCGACATACCACAGGTGCTCTCTTTCCCTAAAAAGGGAAAAGAGGTGTTCCCACTTCACAGCAAGAGGGGAGACAAAACAAAACAACTTGCCAATTTATGGTGTTAAAGATTTTTCTAGGCTTTATGGACCCTATCTACCTGTGATACCGCTTTCAAGGAATCCTACTGTTCTCCTCAGTGCCCTACCACTCACCATTTAAGTTCTACTCTGGTGTGTCCATACTAAGATTACACTTGCTGATCCAGTTTACCGCTTTATCCTCCAGAGCTTTGATTATAGATGACAAACAACAATGGACCCAGCACCAATCCCTGCGGCACACCACTATTCTCATGCCTCCAGTCAAAGATACAACTATCTTCTCCTGTGAAGCCAATGCCAAATGCAATTTACTACCTCAATTTGAATGCCAAGTGAATAAACCTTGACCAACTTGCCGTTTGGGATCTTGTCAAAGGCCTTGCGAAAGTCTATGTAGACACCATCAACTTTCCTGATAACTTCCTTGGTTGAGTATGACCTGCTATGCACAAAGCCATGTTGACTATCCCTAATCAGTACTTATCTATTTAAATACTTGTATATGTGCTCGGGCCCCAGCAATTTCTGCACTAGTTTCCCACAGGGTCTGAGGGAAGACCTTGTCAAGTCCCGGGGATTTATTCACCCTGATTTGCCTCAAGATAGTAAACCTTTCCTCATCTGTAATCTGTATACAGTCCATAACCTCACTGTTGCTTTGCCTCACTTCTATAGACTCCATGTCTATCTCCCAAGCAAATTCAAATGCAAAAAACATACAAAATGCTGGTGGAAATCATCTACGGAAAAGAGTAAACAGTGGCATTTTGGGCTGAGACCCTTCTTCAAGGCCCTTTTTTACGCATTGCTTGGATTTCCAGCATCTGTAGATTTTCTCGTGTTTGCACAGATGAGAATGATCTCCTCCATCTCTTTTGGCTCCATACATAGATTACTACTCTGATCTTTCAGAGGATAAACTTTGTTCCTTGCTATCCCTTTTGATCATAATATATCTGTAGAAGCCCTTGGGGTTCTTCTTCACCTTGCCTGCGAGAGCAACTTCATGGTATTTTAGCCCTTCTGATTTCCTTGTGTGTTCTCTTGCATTTCTTATGCTCAAGTACCTCACTTACCCCTTCCTGCCTGTTCCTGCCATGCACCACCTTCTTCGTAACCAGGACCTCAATATCTCTTGTAAACCAAGGTTCCCTTGCCTTTTCTACATGCTCTTTGCTCTCTGCTCCAATCACTTTATCTTGCCATTCTCAATTTTCTGTATTTCCTCTTCTTTTGACTGTTGTAATTAGCAGTTGTTTTCACTCCCAGATGAACTCAATGCCTTCTGTGGTCACCTTGACCATCAAAACATAGAGACACTTTCATGAGCTCCCATAGCTCCAGATGACCCTGTGATTTCAGTCTGTTTTGACTGTTTCACCCTCTGATATAAAATAGTCTTACTTCAGTTATTACGCTCTTGCATCCAAGTTTATTCCAAAGCCTACTGACTCTCACAGCTATCTGGACTATTCCTCTTCTCACCCTGTCTCTTGCAAAAACGCCATCCCCTTCTCGCAATTCCTCTGTCTCCGCCGCATCTGCTCTCAGGATGAGGCTTTTCATTCTAGGACGAGGGAGATGTCTTCCTTTTTTTAAAGAAAGGGGCTTCCCTTCCTCCACTATCAACTCTGCTCTTAAACGCATCTCCCCCATTTCACGTACATCTGCTCTCACTCCATCCTCCCACCACCCCACTAGGAATAGGGTTCCCCTGGTCCTCACCTACCACCCCACCAGCCTCCGTAACTTCAGCCTCCGTAACTTCAGCCACCTCCAACAGGATCCCACCACTAAGCACATCTTTCCCTCCCCCCCCCCGCATTCCGCAGGGATCGCTCCCTACACAACTCCCTTGTCCATTCGTCCCCCCCATCCCTCCCCACTGATCTCCCTCCTGGCACTTATCCGTGTAAGCGGAACAAGTGCTACACATGCCCTTACACTTCCTCCCTTACCACCATTCAGGGCCCCAAACAGTCCTTCCAGGTGAGGCATCACTTCACCTGTGAGTCGACTGGGGTGATATACTGCGTCCGGTGCTCCCGATGTGGCCTTTTATATATTGGTGAGACCCGACGCAGACTGGGAGACCGCTTTGCTGAACATCTACGCTCTGTCCGCCAGAGAAAGCAGGATCTCCCAGTGGCCACATATTTTAATTCCACATCCCATTCCCATTCTGACATGTCTATCCACGGCCTCCTCTACTGTAAAGATGAAGCCACACTCAGGTTGGAGGAACAACACCTTATATTCCGTCTGGGTAGCCTCCAACCTGATGGCATGAACATCGACTTCTCTAACTTCCGCTAAGACCCCACCTCCCCCTCGTACCCCATCTGTTACTCATTTTTATGCACACATTCTTTCTCTCACTCTCCTTTTTCTCCCTCTGTCCCTCTGAATATACCTCTTGCCCATCCTCTGGGTCACACACCCCACCCTCCTTGTCTTTCTTCCCGGACCTCCTGTCCCATGATCCTCTCGTATCCCCTTTTGCCTATCACCTGTCCAGCTCTCGGCTCTATCCCTCCCCCTCCTGTCTTCTCCTATCATTTTGGATCTCCCCCTCCCCCTCCAACTTTCAAATCCCTTACTCACTCTTCCTTCAGTTAGTCCTGACGAAGGGTCTTGGCCTGAAACGTCGACTGCACCTCTTCCTATAGATGCTGCTTGGCCTGCTGCGTTCACCAGCAACTTTGATGTATGTTGCCGTGGTGTTAACACTGGTTTGAAATTATCATGGAGCTCCTCTTGGGTGAAAGAAATGGATTTTGGGCTTTCTGAATGGAAAGCAGGTTCTCGAGTTGGCCTGCCTTGTATTTTTCCCTCAGCCAACATCACTGGATCAAATCATCTGCTTTTTTTAATCTGGATGACTTTGACATTCTCCCCACTGGTTCCAGTTGCTCACATTCAGCCCATAACCCTCCAAACCCCTCCGCTCTATGTACCTATCTAAATTCCTCTTAAGTGCTACAGTAGTGACCTCAGCAACCACTTCCTCTGCTAGCTCATTCCAAGTACTTATTACCCTCTGTGTAACAAAGCTTCTTTAAAATTTCCCCCCTCTTGTCTTGCATCTGTGATCTCTAGTTTTCACCTCTCCAAACCATGGTGAAAAGTCCATGATCATCCTGCTTACCCATACTCCTCGTGGTTTTCTAAACTTCTCTGAATTTGCTTCCTTTTCTGAGGTCTATAGCCAGTGTCAAAGATGATGGACTTTGCACCTGCTCCATTGCATCTTAGCACAGAGGCCTGAGTTCCGAGAAGTGGGTGGTGGGGAAAAATCCTTCATGATGCTTAGGGTGTAAACAGAGGTAGATAGAGAAAATAAAGCAACTCTGGAACTGTCAAGTGCAGATCACAACAGTGCTAGGAATCTGAAATAAATGGGAATGCAGAAAATACTCAGCAGTTAAACAGTAACATATGTTTTGCCTTATTAAACAATAAATAGGGCATTTCTGCCTTTTCTATGTGATTCGTTGGAAAAGAACTTGGGCTTCTCACTTGTGCGTGTGAAGTGCATATGTCACTTACCAATTTAATCCTTCTGTTTAAAGCTGTAGGAATTTAAGACCACAAGTTGTTAGGAGCCGAAATAATAGGCCATTTGGCCCATCAAGTCCACTCTGCCATTTCATCATGGCTGATCCATTTCCCCCTCAGTCCCAGTCTCCTGGCTTCTTCCCATGTCCCTTCATTCTAATCAAGAATCTATCAACCTCCACTTTAAATATACCCAGTAACTTGGCCTCCGCAGTCACCTGTGTCAATGAATTCTACAGATTGGCTAAAGGAACTCCTCCTCATCTCCATTTCTAAATGGATGTACCTCTATTCTGAAACTGTGTCCTTTAGTCCTAGATTTCCCCCACCATAGGAAACGTCCTCTCCACATCCACCTTTCAATACTTAATCGGTTTAACTCGATAACTAAAAGGCACTGGGATGACAACTTTCCAGATGTTGTTTAATCATATATGGAAAGTTGTCATCTCAGTGCCTTTAGTTATAAAGTTTCAAACTCTTTCTCATAGCCGCACAATATAATCCCTTTTCCTTTAGAAATGCATCCCTGATTCCCTTGCTCGATGTCCAATTTCTTGTTATCCCCTCCTTCTCATCATCATCTTTTGCAGAGTTGGAACATGTCCATGTTGTGAATATTAAGCATGTGGCCTTGCATTGTATGACATTAACATAATTTGTTTTCAATAAGCAAGGCACATGATTTATTCAATGTTTTGTAAACTCTGGCTCAGGGACACTAGTTATTCCGTGAGCCTGTCTTGACTACTACTGTCCGCAAGAGTTGGACATGTTTATCAATTGTTTCTCTACAGATTTAAATACAACCTTGTTCCCTCTTGCATGGAATGAAGCCAGTGATCCCCAAACTTTGACTGAAAGCTCTGATTGTTCACAGTCATGAAAATATGAACCATTCTCTTCTCCAAACTAACCCAACATAATAAGTACCACAGAGGCAAAATTCAAAGGGTGAAAAATGCAGGATTGAGGGTGTTGTATTTAAATGCATGTCATATTTGGAATAAGGTGGATGACCTCATGGTGCAGTTACAGATTGGTCGGTATGATGTTGTGGGCATCACTGAGTCATGGCTGAAAGAAGGTCCATAGTTGGGAGCTTGATATCAAAGGATCTACTTTGTATTGAAAGGACAGGCAGGAAGGCATAGGCGATAGTGTGGCTCTGTTGGTAAGAGGTGGAATTACATCTTTAGAAAGAGGTGTCATAGGGTTAGAGAATGTTGAATCATTATGGGTGGAGTTAAGAAATTGCAAGGGTAAAAATACAATTATGAGAATCATATATAGGCCTCCAAATAGTAGCCAAGATGTGGGGTTGAGATTGCAAATGGAGCTGGACAGGGCATGTAACAAGGATAATGTCACAATATAATGGGGGACTTCAGTATGCAAGGGGATTGGGAAAATCAGGTTGGTGTCAAATCACAGGTGAGGGAATTTGTTGAATGCCTACAAGATGGCTTTTTGGAGCAGCTTCTGCTTGAGCCTACTAGGGGAAAGGCTATCTTAGATTGGGTGGTGCATAATAATCCAGATTTTATTAGGGAGTTTAAGGTAAAGGAACCCTTAGGAGGCAGTGATCATAATATGACTGAATCCAGCCTGAAATTTGAGAGGGAGAAGCATAAGTCAGTTGTATCAGTATTGCAGTGGAATAGAGGGAATTACAAAGGTATGAGAGGTGAACTTGCCCAGATAGATTGACGGAGGATTCTGTCAGGGATAACGACGGAGCAGAGATAGCTGAAGTTTCTGGGAATAGTTCACAAGGCACAGGATAGATATGTCCCCCAGACGTAGTTCTCAAATGGCAGGGGTAGGCATCCGTGGCTGACAAAGGAAGTTAAGGACTGCATAAGAGTCAAGGAAAAGGCATATAATGTAGCAAAAGTGAGTGGGAAGTTGGATGATTGGGAAGTTTTTAAAATCTAACAGAAGGCAACTTTAAAAAAGCCATAAGAATGGAAAAGATGAAATATAAGGGCTAACTAGCCAATCATACAAAGTAGGATATAAAGCTTTTTCAGTTATATAAAGAGTGAAAGGGAGGTGAGGGTTGATATTGGACCTCTGGAAAATGATGCTGGTGAGGTAGTAACGTGGGACAAAGAAATAGCGGATTAACTTAGTAAGTACTTTGCTTTGCTCTTCTCTGTAGAAGTCACCAGCAGTGTGCTAGAGGTCCGTGAGAGTCTGGGAGAAGGAGTGAGTGCCATTGCTATTACATAAAGAAGAAGTGCTAGACAACTCAAAGGTCTTAAGGTGGGTAAGTCACCTGGACCAGATGGACTTCATCCCAGAGTCCTGTGAGAGGTTGCTAAAGTGACAGGAATCACTTGTTTCTGGCATGGAAAATTGCAAATGTCACTTCACTCTTTAAGAAGGGAGGATGGCAAAAGAAAGGAAATTATAGGCCAGTTAGCCTAACCTCAGTGGTTGGGAAAGTGTTGAAGTCCATTATTGAGGATGAGGTTTCAGGGTGCTTAGAGACTAGTGATAAAGTAAATCAAAGTCAGCATGGTTTCTGCAAAAGGAAATCTTGCCTGACACATCTGTTGTGAGTTCTTCAAGGAAGTAACCAGCAGGGTGGACAAAGGAAAGGGAGTGGATGTCATTTACTTTATTTTCAGAAGGCATTTGATAAAGGTGCCACACATAGGCTGCTTAACAAGATAAAATTCCATGGCATCATGGGAAAGGTACAGGCATGGATAGAGGAATGGCTGACAGACAGAAGACAGAGAATGAGAATAAAGGAGGTCTTTTCTGGATGGCTGCCAGTGACTAGTGGTGTTCCTCAGGGGACAGTGTTGGGACTGCTACTTTTCACATTGTTTGTCAATAATTTAGCTAATGGAATTGATAGCTTTGTGGCAAAGTTTGCAGATGATACAAAGATAGGTGAAGGGGTAGGTAGTGCTGAGGGAGCAAAGTGATTGCAGATGGACTGAGACAAATTGGAAGAATGGGCAAAAAAGTGGTAGATAGAACAGTGTTGGGAAATGTAACGCGCTGTAAGGTTTCACTGCTAATGTAATGGTTTCTGTGCAATATTTCACTGCTAATGAAATGGCCTCTGTAATGTTTTACTGCTAAGGTAATGGTTTCTCTGTAGCAGCAATGTTTGGATTATGACTAGAGATAACAGGGGTTTTGGAATGTGTGCCATCCAATGAGAGGAATATTGGTCTTTCTTGTGGGTCTGAGAGAAGGAATTTCGCGGTCTCTTGTCGGAGAGAGATGAAGGGAGAAGACGTGAGTGGAGAGAGTTGGTAGACTGATGGACGGAGTGGACTTGGAGCGAGGGTCTGGGGGTCAGTGACGCTCGGAGGTTGATGGGGAACAAATGGATGAAACTGTGAGCTCCAAACAACAGGAATTCTGCAGATGCTGGAAATTCAAGCAACACGCATAAAAGTTGCTGGTGAACGCAGCAGGCCAGGCAGCATCTCTAGGAAGAGGTGCAGTCGACGTTTCAGGCTGAGACCCTTCGTCAGGACTAACTGAAGGAAGAGTGAGTAAGGGATTTGAAAGCTCCAACGTGCATATTAGACTGTTTCAATAAAATGGACCCTTTTCCTTTTTATTTACTAACTCTATAGACCAGCGGTCCCCAACCACTAGACTGCCCACCGGTACTGGGTCGCAAAGCATGTGAGGAAACGATATGAGTCACCTGCACCTTTCCTCATTCCCTGTCACGCACTGTTGAACTTGAACATACGGTTGCCAACTGTCCTGTATTTGCCAGGACATCCCGTATATCGGGCTAAATTGGTTTGTCCCATACGGGACCACCCTTGTCCCATATTTCCCCCACTAAGGTAGAGCATTCCTATGAAACCTTTCATGCCGAAATGGCGTGAACTGAAGAAGCAATTACCATTAACTTACATGGGAAAAATTTTTGAGGATTCCCAGACCCAAAAAATAACTTACCAAATCATTCCAAATAACACATAAAACTGAAAATAACACTAACATATAGTAAAAGCAGGAATGATATGATAAATGCACAGCCTGTATAAAGTACAAATAATGTATGTACAGTATAGTCGGGAAGATGAAGGCAAAACCAATTGGTGGGGGAAAAAAATCGGCACGTACGCGCATGCGCACACAGGTGCCCGCGCGAGGCTTCATGGTCATGGTAGTCTTCCCTGTGTGCCGGGATTTGACTGCTACTTTTGTCCTTTATTGGGAGTGAGAAAGTTGGCAACTCTAACTGTAAAAGACATGTTGAGGTGAGTTTAACCCTACTTGAACACCCCCCCCACCCCCCTCCCCGGTCCGCAAGAATATTGTCAATATTACACCGGTCTGCCGCGCAGACCCCTGCTATAGACAGATTAAGATTTATAAAGTTCAGTTGTTTAATTGTATATGATGTACTCTCTGATATTTAACAGTACAGATTTGTAACTGGGCAACACATCATGTAGCATCCACCCAAGCAAGATTTCTCAAGTCTGGCCGGGCTGGAGGCAGGCTTCCACTAGATTAAGCTGCTAGCTGAAGCTGAGGGTTACAGTATGATAATGCATTTTGGTAAAAGGAACAAAAATGCAGACTATTATCTGAATGAGGAGAAAATTCTGACATCAGAGGTGCAAAGGGGCTTGGGAGTCCTCATGCAAGACTCCCAGACTATTGATTTACAGGTTAAGTCTGTGGCAAAGGAGGCAAATGAGTTGGCAGTTATTTCAAGGGGAATAAAATATAAAAACAAGGGGATAATACTGAGGCATTATAATATATTAGTCGGGTTGCACTTGGAGTATTGTCAACAGTTTTTGGCCCCATATCTCAGAAAGGATGTGTTGTCAGTGGGAAGAGTCCAGGGGAGGTTCAAGATGATGATTCCAGGAATGAAGTGGTTAACATACAAGGAGTGTTTGGCAGCTTTGGGCCTGCACTCACTGGAATTTAGAGGAATGTGGGGGGGGGGGTGGGGATCTCCTTGACACCTACCAAATGTTGAAAGGACTAGATGAAGTGGACGTGGAGAGGATGTTTCCTATGGCACAGCCTCAAAACTGAGGGAAATCCTTTAGAACAAAGGTAAGGAGGAAACAACAGGAATTCTGCAGATGCTGGAAATTCAAGCAACATACATCAAAGTTGCTGGTGAACGCAGCAGGCCAGGCAGCATCTATAGGAAGAGGCGCAGTCGACGTTTCAGGCCGAGACTCTTCGTCAGGACTAACTGAAGGAAGAGTGAGTAAGGGATTTGAAAGCTGGAGGGGGAGGGGGAGATCCAAAATGATAGGAGAAGACAGGAGGGGGAGGGATAGAGCCGAGAGCTGGACAGGTGATAGACAGAAGGGGGTACGAGAGGATCATGGGACAGGAGGTCCGGGAAGAAAGATGGGGGGGGGGGTTGACCCAGAGGATGGGCAAGAGGTATATTCAGAGGGACAGAGGGAGAAAAAGGAGAGTGAGAGAAAGAATGTGTGCATAAAAATGAGTAACAGATGGGGTACGAGGGGGAGGTGGGGCCTTAGCGGAAGTTAGAGAAGTCGATGTTCATGCCATCAGGTTGGAGGCTACCCAGATGGAATATAAGGTGTTGTTCCTCCAACCTGAGTGTGGCTTCATCTCCACAGTAGAGGAGGCCGTGGACAGACATGTCAGAATGGGAATGGGATGTGGAATTAAAATGTGTGGCCACTGGGAGATCCTGCTTTCTCTGGCGGACAGAGCGAAGATGTTCAGCAAAGCGGTCTCCCAGTCTGCGTCGGGTCTCACCAATATATAAAAGGCCACATCGGGAGCACCGGACGCAGTATATCACCCCAGTCGACTCACAGGTGAAGTGATGCCTCACCTGGAAGGACTGTTTGGGGCCCTGAATGGTGGTAAGGGAGGAAGTGTAAGGGCATGTGTAGCACTTGTTCCGCTTACACAGATAAGTGCCAGGAGGGAGATCAGTGGGGAGGGATGCGGGGGGACGAATTGACAAGGGAGTTGTGTAGGGAGCGATCCCTGCGGAATGCAGAGAGACGGGGGGGAGGGAAAGATGTGCTTAGTGGTGGGATCCCGTTGGAGTTGGCGGAAGGTAAGGAGGATTTATTTTATATAGCCAGAGAGCAGCAAATCTGTAGAATACTCTGCCAGAGACAGCTGTGGAGGCCAAGACTGTGGTATATTTAAAGCGAAAATTGATATTTTCCTGATTGGTCAGAGCATCAAAGGTTATGGCAGGAAGGCAGGTTGTTTGGGTTGAGTGGAATCTGGGATCAGTCATGATGGAACGCCAGAGCAGACTCGATGCGCTGAATGGCCTCGTTCTGCTCCTGTGTCCTAAGGTCTTGTGCTTGATGTCGCAGACCATGCAATTTTTGGAATTGGGGCTATCCTAGGGATTGCTGAGAATTCTGACCAGTCCTATAGACTGCATGCTGTATATTTTGTATTTGGTTCTTTTTTTTTTAACTTGGAATCTGATTTGTTGCCTTAGATCAAGAACGATAACAGATGATCTTTGGCATCACTTGTCCACATCAATTGTCAATAAACTTGTCAATTATCTAATCAAGTTGTCACACACAAAGGTTTGTCTTTACATCATCAGGAAACAGGACAGGGGGATCTCCTGGCCTCGTGATGGCTATCATTAAAAATCTCCAAGGTCAGACAAGCTTAAATGGTTCAGATAGATTTAAATAAATTTAGAAGGGTGAACAAGGATTTGATTGAAACATAAAATACTGAAAGGTCAGGTGCAAAGGATGTTTCTTCCTGCAAAATGACTAAAACTTGGATCACCATATTAAGATTTGCCATTTAAGATTGAGACAAGATTATGTTTTTACATGTGGAGTGTCCTGAATCTTTGGAGCCTCTTCCTCATGGAGCAGTGGAAGCAGACAGTCACAGTTGTACCAGAGCAAGTAATGAGGAACTGAGGTTCCATCAAATCACCCATAACCTTTTGTGGAGCAGGCAGGAAGGGTCAAATGGCTGACTCTTGCTTGTAACTTGTATGTCAGTGAATTATTAAAACAAGTCCCGCTGTCTTTATGGCATTTGCACCTTCTCCCCAAGAACACGGGTTGCCTCTGGTTGCTCTCACTTCCTCCCAAATTCCAGAGACATATGGGTTAGCAGATCTCATGGTGCAATTGGGTGTCTTGGGCTTGTTGAGCTGGAAGGGCCTGTTTCCAGCTGCTGTCTACAAAATTGTCAGCCACAGGTAAGGTTGATTTGTTTCAAGTGCAGCCCCCCCGGCCACCCTCAGGGTCGCTCGCCTCGCTGTCGTCTAGGGAAACAGCCTCAGCCCCGCCAAACTGGGTAATAGTTTGTGTGGACGCTGTGTGAGGTACCCCACCCCGCCCAAATAACAAACAATACACCAGATGCAATTAAATGATTTACAGTTTATAGATATTACTGGAACTATATAATTAAGAGAGAATAAAATATAAAAGGAAAATAAAAGGCGCCACACTTATCAAAGTTCAATCTCTTCGTGCACAAAACAGTTGTAACTCAAGGACCACCTTCTTCACCCTGCGACCCCTCGGACCACCTCGACTGGCCGCCTGGGACCAACAATGGTGGTCGACCAGACGCTCCACATGAGTCCGTCTCCGTCTCTTCGCCGAACGCCCTCCTCGGGGTCCGACCCCGTTAGCAGACATCACAGCACCTCGTCCATCCTCTGTCTCGCTCTCCCGCCTTCTGCCCCAAAATCCCACGCATACAGTATCTTCAAATACACCAAAAACATAACAACTATCCCAATTGGTTAATAGCACTCTCTTATCACCCTCTAAACCAAAACAAGCTGCTAGCGTAAACTTTCTCAACGTTTAACACAACAAAGCCGTATTCCCCACATTAACATAACAAATACACCATTTTAATTAGCCTCCGCAGTAACATAAAAGTCGAAACCCCCTTACATAAGTATTTAATGAATATATTGAGTAGACACTTCTGGTTGGTGGACAGCAATATCTCAACAGTATAGAAGACATTACCCAGGTCACTTATCCTACCCATGAATTTAAGTCTCAACCATTGGATTTATTGCTCCAAATGCAAAATTGACGACTTTCAGATTAACATGGTTTCTGATATTGCAGCAGTAACTACAGTTGTAATACTTCCATGCCTCACTTGGTAGTGTAGCTGTATCTTCAGAGCATGTCTTATCCTTCATAGCAGTCACTATTTGCCCTGGACCTTAAATGGATTTGGGTAGATTATCTAATCCAGATAATGCTCCCATTTTGCTTCATCTTAATTCACACTTTGACTTTTGTCGGAAACCTCTGCCTTTTGACACCGGCTCAGCTGTTCAGTGCGTACATTACAGGCTGATGGCAAAGGATCAAAAAGTAGTTGAATGTATTAAATATTCCTCTGGTTCAGAGAGGAAAAACTTACTGTATGCTTTGTATTAGCCTTGGATCCAATTATGGCAAGGCACATGTCTGAAGGCAATATGTGAAGTCATTTTTTTTCTTTCCAACTCTTGTTAATTAATTCAGACTGACAAAAGAAACATGCCTCTGCAAGTGTATGGCTGCAGGGGCCGAACTTCCAATCTCTGTGCACCTGATTCAGACACTATATGGTTTCTAATTGCTTTTGTGGATAACTTGCTAGTTGAGGAAGATTTGTGCTTAACTGAGGACATTTGATGGTGAGGATATAGATTTAAGATAAATAGTAAAGAATCATGGGATTGGTAACAGAGGAGAAATTCAGTGTATGTGGTGGACCATAATTTGCAATGTATTCCCTGAAAAGATGGTAAATATATGTTAAGTAGAAGGTTGCAAAAGGGAATAGGGTATGTACCCAAAAATCCTTGGGCCATGTAGCATTTTACATCTAATTGCATTGCTGGAAAAAAAAGAGGCATGGGCAAAATGACTGTGTGTGTGTGTGTGTATATATATATATATATATATATATATATATATATATATATAAAAAAAGATTACATGGTTTCCCTCAGATGAATTCATGTCAAGTTTCTTGTCATGTGCACGAGTAGGGTGTGGTGCAGGAACATGGAAAACTGTATCACCAGCAGGTAGGTTCAGACAATGCACAACTAAGTCGTACATTAATTCTATAAGACAGTGACATGAGCGATAAAAGTACAACATTATTGCAGTACAAGAACACACTAATGCGCAAACAGAGACGAGTTCATGATAGGCCAAGATCTGCAGTGTTCCATTGCTGAGGTAGGATTAAGATTGTGTGGGTTAGTTTAGGAACCTATTGGTTGTTGGAAGGCAGATGTTTTTGAACCTGTTAATTTAGGGACCTTGGGCTTCTGTACTTCCTGTCTTACAGAAACAGTGAAAAGAGGACATGACCTTGATGATTGGGATCCTTGAAGATAAATGCCACCTTTTTGGGGCAGTTCTTCCTGTAAGTGACAGTGATCTGAAGTAATTGTAGGATAAGAGAGGAATTGGGGAACAGTTGTGTTTTTCATCTGGATGGTAGCAGGAGTATATATTTTGAAGCCTGATAGCATGGTTCAGGCAGAAACCTGCATTACATTTATCCTGTACTTAGATGTGTGTACTGAATGAGCTGTGACTGGTGCTGGAAGATGGCTCTTTTTCAGTTAGCATAAAGAAGGTGGACTGATTGGACTCTTCTTGTGTCATCAATTTCTGTGAATCATCCATGATAAGGAAACTTCTAGATGGAGTTCAATCTGGGAATTCTGAATTCAATTGAGACCAAGAAGATGAACCAACTGGTTAGTTACTCTAAAGCTAGCATAAGTAAGATTGACCTTGCAGGTGTTAATCAACATCTGTCATTTATTTATCTGCTTTAGAAATATATAAACGAATAGTTTGCAAGACAATTTCTATTCAAAACAGTTATAGACCTGAAAGGATACTAATTATGTTAATGATAGAAGGTTCATGTACATATTTACTAACTGTGAAACTTAAAGAATTTCATCTGGGATTTTTCTGACAGGCTCTTGAAAAGCTGAATGCAGTTTTTGGTCACAGAAAACTCATTCAGCTCACAGAAGTATTGGTCATATTGTAAAAATGTATGAAGTTTTCAAAATCAAATTTGAATGCATTCTGATGGCTTTTCCATTTCAGTAGGTGGTGAGTCATTAATGATAAGGGAACATCCTGCTACCTTGGGGCCTTGTGTTTTGAAAACAAAATGTTTGTTCTATTCTGATACAGTACTGCTGTAGGAAAGGATGTTACAAGTCATATCTGTCTTGTCATTTTCTCCCTTAACTGCTAATCCAAAAGTTTGGATAGGTTTGGAAAGGTGCAGAGGAAGAAGCTTAATGAGCATCTTGGATGTGATTCTTACCTCTAACATTTTTTTGCCATATTTAAGGCAAGTTGTATAGTTATCCTGAGGAAACCGAGCAGGGACAGCCTTCTGACATCACTCTGCAAGCTAACTTCATTCAAGCTAGAGCTAATACTTAGCACAGGTTGGTTGTGCAATCTGCTGAGAGTTTGCTTCACCTTAACCACACACATGCTTGACCAACACACCCACGTGCATCATTATGGTGGAAGGAGGGCCAAGGTTGAGTGTATATGGTAAAGTGCTTTGCCTATAAACTGCATGGCTGCTTCTGCTACCTCACATGTAGTTAACGTGCACTTTCCCAATCTCCTAAGCGTATCCCTTTTTCTCCTTTAAAATGCTTGAACAGATTTTATTTTAAAAAAAAGCTATTACCTATTTCACTAATATGTAGTTGAAATAATATTGTACTGCTTAACAAAAGTCAGCAGAAGGGATACTGTTTTGAATTGCATGCAGCATGTAATGTCTAACTCTTGTTTGGTAGTTGTGTGGAAAATTTAGATCTCTGCTGTTAATCAACACAATCTTGAAAAAGAAAATCTTGTTTTCTGCATGTCCATACTTCCTGCAGGAGCCTGATCAAAACCTACCACAGAAACAGCTGGAAGATCAGAAACGGGTATGTAGATCTGCGTATGCTCACCTTAAACCAAGGAATAGCTGAAAAGGCCTTTTGGAAAGAAAGTCTTTGTTATGGATTCAAAAATGGACTGTCTGCTTTAGGAGATGAGATAATAGACATGATCCACAACATCATATGTTAATGTGATTATAATTCTATATTGGGGTGGAGGGATGCAAAATGCTTGAAGCAGGGTAAAATATTGTGTGTAAACTATTTAGAAAGGGAATCATGTTCCTGAAATACATAATTATTTTCCAGTAACACAGGCCTTGAAGGTGTGGCAGTGTTTTGATGTTTATATGTGAACGTATAAATCACTTTGTGTGGACAATGGGACAAAATATTTAACCGTTTTTGTTGAGTGAGATTCTCTGTCAAAATCCTAATTCTGTGTTCCGCATTTATGGAATGATCAGTTTTTTGCACTTCATTGAGGAGTGGAGAAGGAGGAAGCTAAATCAAGAGAGATTGACACGAGGCTTGGATTATGATTGTGTAGGAGGACTTTTTTTTTGTCCTGAGTTTTCTGCAGATGTTGAAATCCTTTCTGAAACAGCTGATTTACACTTGGTTTCTTATGACTTCACATTTGTAAATTTGTGCTGTGTGGTTATTTCAAGAAATGGTGAATATTGAGGCTGTGATACTGCACTTTGGAAGGGACTCATTTGATTGTTGAGAATCACACAAAATGCAGGGAAAACTCAGCAGGTCAGGCAGCATGTATGAAATGAATAAATAGTTGACGTTTGGTCGAGACCCTTCATTGGGACTGGAAAGGAAGGGGGAAGATGCCAAAATAGAAGGTGGAGGGAGGGGGGAAGAAGGACAAGCTAGGACGTGAGGTGAATTCAGGTGTGTGGGGGAGAGGAGTGAAGTAAGAAGCTGGGTAGTGATAAGTGGAAAAGGAAAGGGCTGGAGAAGGAGGAATATGGTAGGAGAATAGAGTGGATCATAGAAGAAGGGGAAGGATAAGGGGCACCAGGAAGGAATTGAAATGGCTAGCCACCAGGAAATAGCAACTTTCTGCAGGCGAAGCTGAATGGGAATGGTGATAGGAATTGAAATGGTTGGCTGACCATTTCAATTCTTAACCCCGTTCCTTTCCCGACATGTCAGTCGATGGCCTCCTTTTCTGCCATGATGAGGCCACTGTGAGGATGGAGGAGCAACACCTCATATTCCACTTGGGTAGCCTCCAACCTGATGGCATGAACATTGATTTCTCCACCTGGTAATTATCCCCTCCCCCTTCCCTTTTCACTCATCCTTACCTTTCTGCCATAGTCCATTCTTGTCTCCTATCATATTCCTTCTTCTCTAGCCGTTTGCTATTTCCATTTATCTTCCTGCTTCTAACTTCATCCCCTCTTCCCCACACATCTGGCTTCACTTACCACCTTCTTGTTTGTCCTTGTTACTCCTCCCTCCCACCTTCTTATTTTGGAATCTTCCCACTTCATTTCCAGTCCCAATGAAGGTTCTCGGTCTGAAACTTTAGCTGTTTATTCATTTCCATAGATGCTGCCTGACGTGCTGAGTTCCTCCAGCATTTGTGTGTATCTTGTTCTGGGTTTCCAGCATCTGCAGGCTCTCTTGTGTTTTTGGTCGTTGAGAATGTTTTATTTTACACCTGTATTTCCAAACAGTAGTTGTTTTTAAAAGCTGCAGAAATGAAATGATAAATTAGCCCATTGCGAGCTATTGGCTCCTTATGTTTTTTTTCGATTATGTGAAAGGTTGCAGATTGTTTTTTCTGATTTGTAATTCACTAACCTGGGTTTGGATCTCTTCTTTAATATTTTGAAGAAATGGTAATAAAAATATTGCGGAGGTGTAGTTATTTCTTCAGTTGGTGACTCTGAAGCTGTCACTCAGTAAATTCAGTGTAATCCACATTAATCCCCTAGATGTGATAATGGGAGTGAAATTGAAAGACTGTTTGTAATGTTTGGATCGCATTCAAAATGGAATTCCTGCTTTTGCCTATTTCCTTTTAGTGTAATTGACTACTTAAAGCTACCAACTTCAAGGTACTTGTGCCCAAGATAAGTGGATAATTAAAACTTGTAAAGACTTGCTGAGTCACCAGCTTTTTTTGGTTTATTGAATAATTAGTTTGGTTGTATTGATCATAGGTTTTTTGGTTTGCCATTTTAAGTGATGTAGATGTTTTACAGGCACCACACTGAAGATTCCACTCATTGTGGATGTGGGTTTATTGTTGGACTGTAGGTTTCCAAGAAGTGACGCTTTTTGGCAGGGAAACTGAAATTTGCTGTTAACGTGTTAGGATTATCAGCCACTTAAACTGTACAGCTGAGAAATGATCATCTGATTCATAATATACTCACATCAAGTAAATTAGTGACTTCATGGTGTTTATGGTGTTGATTCACTTTTTAATCTCCATTTAATCAATTGGATGTTTCCAAATGTGCTGCTGTTTTCAAAAACAAATGCATCTCCCTTTATCAAAATTGGAGCACGATCTGAATTTTGTATTATTCAAACAAAACTATGATTTAAACATTTCTCTTCTATTTTAGCTGTTTTCTCACAAAGCATAATCATGAATTAACAACAATTTATTTTGCAAACTATGGAAAACATGATTAACTCCCATTTTGGAAGCAGGAATTGCTGATAAGCACCTAAACCAAACTTTAGAGCAAAAGAAAAAACAAGAGAAAATCTGCAGATGCTGGAAATCTGGACAACAAACAAAATGCTGGGGGAACTCAGCAGAAGCAAGAGAGTTTACTTTTTTTTTGTGCTGTTGAGAGAATTTGCTTCCAGGCTGTGAAAATGTTGGATTAATTTTGAACTTGGTTATGGACATTGGGTTTTATTCTGTTTTCACTCTCTTGTAGTTGAGTTTCATGATTATATTTCTCCTCTCAGATTTTAAATAATATTTTATACTGTTCATTATGTTCATTATGTATATTATGTATAAAGCACCAATAAAAAATTGAGGATTATTCAGCTTATTTAAATATTCTAAGAGGGCCTTCTACACAATGGATACAGAACATTGAAGCATGAGTAGGCTATTCAGCTAGCTCTACCATTGGTTATCAGTATTTAGTATCATGGACAATTTAGCTGTTTAATTAGTTTTATGTTTAGATATGTCTCACTGAAAATTTTGGAAATTATGTTGTTTTCCTAGGGCCATTAATTTGTTAGGTCATATTGTTGAACGAAGTTATTTGATGGGAGCCTCAATTCTCTCTCATCTTCCTTTCCAAGCAAGTCGGTGAACATCAAAGTGACAGTATTTTCCAAGGTCTTAAAAATCCTCAGTGTATTTCTGATTGCTGAGCTGGCTTCCTTGTTTCTTCTACTTTTTTGTTACATTATCAGTTTAACATTTGTGAGACCAAAGGTCATGGAATAATATGGGGTTGAAATTTAGATTAAGTTTTGCTGTTAGTTCTCCCAGCACAGTTCACAAGCTCAGACTTAATTGATGTAAACTTTAGTGTCTCTGGTTAAAAAGAGCTAAGTGTGTAGTTAATCCTGGGAAATTCCAAGCTGGCATTGCTCAGTGTCAGATCCCATGGTGCATGTACTTGTAGCACTCAACAGATAAATAGTTGATCATTTGTCACTGGAATTTATTATAAAGCCATGTTAAATTCATTTGGGTAATAGAATGAAGCTTGAAGAGTGAGTGTGTCTGTGTCTTTTTTTAAAATTAAACTCCTGACTGAGCATTTAAATTACGAAAGTTTGTTCTTATGGGCATTTCATTAGCACTATTTTCTTGATGACACTTAGATGTATTTTGCTTTACTTGACTTAATTTGCCAATTAAAGCCAAACTTGTCATTGGCCAATCTAAGTTGGACTAAAACTGCCTGCCTTATAATTCAAGTGGAAATAGTAAGAAGTGAGGAAGCATTATTACTTGGCTTCCATTGGTGCAGGCCCACTCGAGTGACGTGATCTCATCATTTACCTAGTCAGATCTTCTGATTTTAAGATTTTGTCAATGGTGCACAAAACTTGCTACTTAACTGGCAGGAATATTGGGACTCATTGACATGCCTTTCACACAGCTCAGTTAGAAATGCAGGTCAGCTGTGTTGGGTCCTTGAACTCAAGTAGTCCAAAGGATGTCACACTCCGATTGCAATGGGAAGAAACACCTGTGGCATAAATAGCAAGAGCAAGTTGATTGGGGTTCAATTCCTGCGGCTGCCTGTGAGGAGTTGGTATGTTCTTTTCATGACTGTGTGGGTTCCCTCTGTGTTCCAGTTTCCTCCCACATTTCAAAGACGTATGGGTTTGTGAGGTGTGGGCATGCTGTGGTGGCACGGAAGCATGGCGCCATTTGTGGGCTGCCTCCAGTACATCCTTGGACTATGTTGGAGATTGACGCAAGCAATGCATTTCACTGTATGTTATGACAAATAAAGCTCAACTTTTTAATGAGGGAAGTAAAAATCTCAGAGGTCTTCCTTACTGCCACTCTTGCAACCTTTTTGCAAATTCCATTAGGAACAAATAACTACCTAATCTTGGTTATTTGTTTGGTCTTTCATGGTTGTATTGGCCGGGGAAGAATAGCTTTCCATTGATAAGAATTGTAAGGGTGTCTTGCATTTAGTTTTCATCAAAAGCCAAATGTTCTATGAGGTGGAATCATTTCAAACAATCTTAATTTTTTGTTTGCTTTTAAACTCTCGCAGCTTAAGCTTTCCTAACGATCTGTTTTGCCTTATTAAGGGTGAAGCTCTAAGGCAAATATTGGTCAATCGTTATCATGGCAATGTCAGATCGGTAGGTAGAAGGGACAGCCTGACAAATTTCCACAATGGTCCACTGTCAGCAGGAGGCATCAACAAGTCTCTTGAACGTGGTAAGATATTTCCTTTTACTACTCTCTAATTACGTTACATTGCAAGACTTGTAGGTTATTTGCATCAGTACAGCACTGATATACCATAGGTCAGACATTATCCATGGAGAACAAAATTAAGCTAGTATCTCAGGTCACCAACCTCATGCTAATGTTCTAAAATAATGGAGAACAACAACAAAAGGATAAAGAGGAGAGATCTGTTAAAATGTGTAGAGAAGTGATGATTAATCTGTGAAATGGATGATTGGTGATTCCACGTTTGTGACAATTTATGAATGGGCCACAGGGTTATGAGGAAATGTTATGCCACATCAAAGCAGTCTGATTAGATTCCTGATTGCATATGTGGCAGGATGTTGACTTTCAGTTTATTGACTTTCCTGCGTGAGGTGTCCATGCAAGTTGTGCTATTATGAGTACAGAGAATATATACAGGTAATTTTTCAAGTCATCTGTTGCTGAATTTAAGCTGATTCCCCTGACTTGGTCCAGTTTGTACAATTTCTTGGCACCTTTGCCTAGCTGTTCAGCAATGCAGGAAGGGCATGGAATTACAAAAGTAAACTAAATAACTTCTCCTATAATGAAGAGATTCTGTACATGGTTCAGTTTGTGTGTGTTTGGAACTTCCTTCAGACCTAACTTCTGAGGATCTTTCTTCCTTGCATTGTATGTTTCATTCACCTCATCACTGCTCCCACGATGTGAGTTTACTGACAAACATGTAAGAATTGCCACTGAAAATCAAATAAAAGTTTCTGCTGAAGTTGACTCAGGCCCTAGAATTGGTTTGCCTTCGGTGTCTTGAGTCCTTCAGTACAACCTTCTCGTGCAGATATCGGAGATTATTGTTTATTAGTAGGACCTAGAACTTGAAGCATGGTGTATATAATCCAACAAGGATCTGTTATCAAAGTCTGCAGATATAGCATATTTAATGGACCTATTTTCAGTACCGATTATTGCCAGCACCCTGTCACCTAATTGAATGTTAGCCTGATACCTTTACGGTGGCTGAAATAACATCAGATGTCTTGCTGTTGGCTTTGCATATGTGCTCCACACTGCCAAGCCCAAGCTGGAGTTCTGCAGCTCGATTTACCTCAGAGAACTCCTGCACATTTTTAAAATCACCAAAGGGAATATCTGCCTCGATTATAAATGTCACAAGTTTCTTCACTGTCCTAAAGCTCTGGTATGGATCTCCAAGTAATTAGGAAAGACCAAGGATGGATTCAACAGATCTGCTCTGCCAGTAATGAGCAGCTGTCAGAGTTCAGGTTACCAGGGGAGTTTGAAGAGCCCTACTAATAGGATACAAAAATAACTGCAGTAACTTAAGCTGGTGCTGCAGCAGTGAAGCAGCCCGTGTAGTGCCTATGTTTATGCTCTACATAAGTACCATTGGCTCTGTGATTTGTAGTCCTTCTAATTCCTCCTCGTGCACTTAGCTGGCTTTTCCGTAAATTAATCTGTAGTGTTGTTCTCAGCCACTCTCAGTGGACGCATTAAACAGGACACCTTCCAAGCTGTTTTTGTACTTCATTTCCTTGAATTTTAGCTGGGAAGCTGTTCAGTGATCCCTCAGGATAAAGTTAAGTGCGGTGGCTATAATTGGAAATGTGATCTAAATTAATTATACAAATTAGCTTAAAGTGATCATCAATAGTTATAATTACCTCAGTAAAATCTGATATTAAGAGGAATTGTGCTTCATTATCATTCCTGAGTGTAATATCGCTGATGGAGCTTGCTTCTATTCCATGGGAAAGCAGCTACCAGATGAGGAGGCTGTAAATGATTATTGTTTGCTCCAAGACACAGCATCTAAATGTCCATTGCAAGTCCTGATCACTTATTGCTACCCCTGCAAGTGCTCTAAACCAATATTCCTACTGATCAGCAGCACAGTAGGTGCTATTAAATTTACCAATGCTTGCTTTTAATTGCTTTGAGGACTTCGGGGTGTTCCAGTGCAGCAACTGGTCTCATTTAGAATCTGTGGCACTACAGAGGCATTTATATTTCCTGGCCTTGATTGTGATCCATCATCATCAAGGACCCCCACCACGAAGGGCAAGCCCTCTCCTCATTACTGCTATCAAGAAGGAGGTACAGGAGCTTCAAGTCCCACACCACCAACTTCAGGATATTAGGTTCCTGAACCAGAGGGGATAGCTTCACTCACCCTAACACTGAACTGATTCCACAATTTTTGAACACACTTTCATGGACTCAACAACTCGTCTTCTCAATGTTTATTGCTTACTCATTATTAGTTTTTCTTTTTTTTTGAATTTGCACAGTTTATCTTTTGCACATTGATTGTTTGCCTATCTTTGCAGTTTTTCATTAACTCTATTTCATTGCATTTGCTCTGAATGCTCACAAGAAAATGCATTTCAGGGTTGTATATGTGACATGTATATACTTTGATAATAAATTAACTTTGAACTTGATCTTAAATTTTGGAGTTGCCTACTGGATGGTAATCATTATGCCATGCAAAAAAAAAAACATGATATAATTGCTCTTCATGAATAACTTAAAAACAAGAGGTTCTACAGATGCAGAAAACCAGAGCAACACACAAAATGTTGCAGGAACTCAGCATCTATGGAGTGGAACAAGTGGTCGACATTTCTGCCCAAGACCCTTTATAGTGAATAAATTGTTGGTGAGATATCATGAAATGATGGAACAATAACAGTATGTCATACACTTCAACCAGGTTCATCTAGTTAGAGCGAGTGGACATTCTCAAAGTTATTACTGAGTAAGAACTGAAAATAATAACCTTCATACTGCCAATGTGATCTCACTACACGCTTTGGCACTTGGGCAAGTTCCCATGTAAGTCTGTCACAGGGCTTTTGGAAAACTCGGCAGTTTTATTAGAGGAAAACTTGTGATAACAAACCACCTAAAAAGTTTGCATCAAATTTTATGCGGTATTTATGAAAGGCTACATTTTGGTAAACGTGGCATTCAAACTATGAGTTAGTATGATTGGATAATTTTCCTGTCAATCAAGCCTGTTGACAGCAAGGCAGTGAGGGACCAATTTAAGCAAAGTAAATAATCTGTGTGCAGCTATTCTTCATTAACTGTGCTCTCAGTCGAGTCTGATGTAATTTCCTAAACAAATTGATTCCTTTGCTCTTCATATTGTATTTTTTATAGAGCTGCATTGTCTTTTTCCTGTGAACCAGTTGTACCATGTTTAAGTAATTGGCTGACACAGCTGTAAAAGGTTATGAAATAACTGGCACATTCTCCGTGACTTGAACTCCAGGATGGAGAGCACACGTTTGTGCATGACTCAACTTGTGGGTGTTTGCAAACCATGAGAAAGATGGTAAAAGACTTTGAGGACACATGGAATCAACAAGACTGATGAGATTCAGTGTGAGGTGACAGAAAGGAAGAGAAGAAAAATTATGTGCTAAACGAGTTGAGAAAGAAATACATCTGGAGATGCTGTGCATAGACGTTGGAAAATTCAGAAAGCACATGGGAATGTGAATTTAATAAAAGTGGTGTGGAGTTAAATATTTCTTGCATATAGGTGTGGCCCCAGTAGGCGTTTTGTCCAGTTCAGGATTCTCATGTTCATAACCACTCATCTTCTTTGAAGAAGATTTACTCATACAGCTGAAGGATTGAGGGATTGCAGGGACATGGGTGGGTTGAAAACCCTCTGGGTAAAGTCAAGAACAGAAGTTCAAGGGATGTATTTAGAGTGTGTGGAGAGAACTGATCCAGTGACTGTTGTGTGTCTAACAGGAGGCTGCTGGTTTAAGGTAATTGGTAAAAGAACCGCAGGCAGCATGTGGAGGTGGGGGTGCGGGTGATGGGAAATGTTTCATTCAATAAGTGGTTAAGATTTGGAATCCCCTGTCTGGCTGTGGAGGATGTCGATTCAATATTTGCCTTCAATAAGGGATTGAATAAATATTTGAGGAAGAAAATATGCACTAATATAGCAAAACCACAAGCAAGTGGACGTGACTGGATTGCAGAGACCAGAGGGGCTGATTGACCTCTCCTTTTCTGTACGATGCTTACGATACCATGAAATGCTCTGCGAAGGGATACTTAAAGTGGAGGTCTAGAATGATACTCTCCTTCTGATCTATTACACAGGAGGCCAATGATTGACTGTATCTCATTTAACATTTGCCTGGTGCATCACACGTACTGCATTCTCAGTCAGTTCCTCTGAGGAATGTGGAAGAGAACTGATTTGTTCAAATACACACTTGGACAAGAAGCCAAAAAGTAGGACTGTGGGGAGAATGCCTGCACGTTAGATATATTCCCTGATGTTAGCACATCTGGCCACTTGCAGTACCAATTGAAAGGACGGGGTAAAGTTTAAGCAACAATTTTCTCAGAATTTTGATCCAAGGGAACTAATACCTCTCATAGCCAACATAAAGTCAGCCCATGCTGGACTCCCGTTTGCATTGCTGAGATACTTTTGCACAGACGCACTGATTAAATACCAATCAAGTGGTTCCGTGAAGATAATTGGCATAGGTTCAAGAGCACTTTCATGTGAAAATATTAGGCAGTTCATTTATTCTGTAGTCTTTGAAGTCATGGTAATGTGTAGGCATGAGCTGAAGGATTTATTTGTAGGTGAGATCCAGTGGGAGGGCTGCACAAGAATTAAAGCTGGGAATTTGTGCCACATTCTTGGTAACTATGATCGTACTAGTCATCTGCCTCTATGTTTCAACTATTATTTAATGTAACCAGTCTTCATTTATGCACCTATCTAATGCGAAAACACTAATTTTGATAGGTCTAGAATAGGTGGGTGCTGCTGCCTGAAATTGTAAGGGATCTTGGTCACTATCAGATCATCACTTGAATAATGTCAATAGAAAAATTGCTAGTCACTAACTGGGTGGCTGAACTTTCCCGAAGTTGATTTCCTTGATGTTCAGTATTCTTCCACAGGGTGGTATAGAAAACTGAAGAACTCTGCACCCCTGGTGGAATAAACACTAGCACCCCCCACTATAATTGCTCACATGTCTTATTAACTTTGGTGTTTCTGTTTTTAAACTGTATTTCCAAATAATGTTCCTACTTGCTGGAAGGAAGGAAAAACCATAATATATAGGGACGGAATGAGGCCATTCAGTCCATCGAATCTGCTTTGCCATTCAATCATGGCTGATTTTTTTTCAAGCCATTATCTTGCCTCCTTCCCGTAATCATAATCCCCTTGCCAATAAAAAAAAAGTATTAAGTGTTACCTTAAATACACCCAATAACTTGGTTTCCACAGTCCTCTGTGGCAATGAATTCAACAGATTCACTGCTCTCTGGCCGAAGAGATTCCACATTTTAGAATATCCTTTTATTCTGAGGCTGTGCCCTCAAATCCAAGACTCTCCCACAAATGGAAGCATCCTTTTGGCTTCCACTCTATCCAAGCCTTTTAGTATCTGCTGGGTTTCAATGAACTCTCCCCTCAGACACCAAAAGAGTCACCACAAACCAGCTCTACAACCTTGAACTTCCAAAGCAATGCTGGCAGTTCAGCTTTCCAGAGAATTTCCCCTTAGGATTACCTTAAACATTGATTTTCCTGTTGGCTATAGATGGCAAATCCTCAATTGTACTCTGAATCTGCATTTCTGGAGTCCAGAGATGGATGCCCAATTCCTTGCAGTTTCCCAGTATTGTGTGGGCACTGGACCTGCTGCGGCTGTACCAGGTTAACCTCTCATCCTTTCAGTGTCCCCCTTTGGATGATTGAGGGAAATGGCTACCAACAGAGAGATGGAGATAATTTCAAATTATTAATTTTTTTTAAATTAACAGAATTAAGCAGATAACTTTAATTGTTTGTGTTTAGTTTTAAAATGTTAATAGTGTGATTCATTCTCAAGTTTTTGAATCTTTGTGATCATCTCGAGCATTTCAATTGCAGCTGATTTTAGCTGGGATAAGGCTTTGATGATAAAACATTTCAGTGTGCAGGGCTTGCTTTTCACAGCTGGGGAACCCAATTACTGTTTAATTTCACCAGAAATCCCCAGGGTTCAGCTGGGCCAGACACATAACTATTGTTGCTACAGCAACAGGTCAGAGGCTGGGTGGGTATCCTACCATGAGTGACTCCCCTTCTGATGGTTCAAAGCCCTTCCAGAATTAGCGAGGAATGAGTCAGGAGTGTGATGGATTATTCATTATTGGAGTCCATCTCCAGTGCCATTCAGGGCAAAGCTTGATTGGCAACCTATCCATGTCCATAATCATTCACTTTCTCCAACACCAGCGCACGGTGGCTGCGATGTATACCGCCTCTGAAATCCACAGTTGTGTTCATCTGGACTTCATGGGCAGCACCTCACAAACCTGTGACCTCCACCACAGATAAGTTCCGCTTAGAGCCCCACATCATCCTGACGTGGAAGTAGGTCACCAATCCTTCAGAGGCTTCGGGTTGAAAATGCCTCTCAACAGTGAGAATAACTTCACTGGTAGAGTGCAGAGGTTGAATAATGTGGTTCACCGCCACCTAGATGCTATTAAGGGTGTGTAATAATTGCTGGCTGTGCTAGTGATGCTCATACCCTGAGAAATGAATAAAAATTGAAAATCTGGCTTTCCCTGTGTTTTTTTTGTGATTGGGAGGTAACCTGAAGTTTATTCGGGAAGTAGAGAGGCACTGTAGTGTAGTGGTTAGCACAATGCTTTACAGTACAGGTGACCTAGGTTTAATTCCCACTACTGCCTGTAAGGAGTCTGTATGTTCTCCCCGTGACGGCATGAGTTTCCTCTCGGTGCTCCAGTTTCCTCCCATAGTCCAAAGGCGTACTGGTAAATAGTCCCGTGATTAGGCTCAGATTAAATTGAGAATTGCTGGGCTGCATAGCTCAATGAGTGGAAGGGTCTATCCTGCACTGTACCTTAATAAATAAATACACAAATTATTGGAGTAATGGAAAGAAACTATTTTCCTTGGGTAGGAAGATAATGAATGTGGGGCCCCAATATTAAGCAATGTTAAAGTTGGAGGAGACCATCCTAGAACAAAGACAGGAAGCACTTTCTAAGCATTAAAACAACAGATGCCATTTCATTGACTCTCTCCTCCACTTTGGAATGTCTGGACAGCGAAGATGCAAAGCTCAGGATGCTCTTTGACTACAGCTCAACATTGAGTACTATCATCCCCTCAAAACTAATCAAGAAGCCCCAAGGCCTGGGCCTCAGTGCCTCCTTGTGTATTTGGATTCTTGCTTTCCTCATTTGCAGACCCCAGTCAGTTCGGATAGGGAACGACATTTTTTCCCCAATCACAGTCAGCACAGGTGCACCACAAGGCTGTGTGCTTAACCCCTCGCCACTCTAGTCGCTTTATATTTATGACTGTGAGGCTATGTACAGCTCCAAAGCCATATTTAATTTTGCTGACAGCACCACTGTGTTTGGCCAAAGCAAAGGTGGTGACGAATTAGGCATATAGGAGGGCGATTGAAAATCTTGTCAAGTGGTGCCACAACAACAGCCTCTCACTCAACGTCAACAAAACCAAAAGAGTTGATTAATGACTGCAGGAGGTAGAACTTGAGGGTTCATGAGCCAGTACTCATTTAAGAATTGGGGGCAAAGAGGGGCATTAACTTTAAATTCCTTGGCATTGTTATATCAGAGGATCTGTCCTGGGACCAACGTGTGAATGCAATTTCAAAGAAAGCATGGCAGCACCGCTACTTTGTTAGAAGTTTGCACAAATTTGGCACATCATCTAAAACTTTGACAGACCTCTATAGGTGCACAGCAAAGGGTATCCTGAATGGTTACATCATGGCCTGGTATGGAAACACCAATACCCAAGAACGAAAAAGCCTACAGAAAATGGTGAATGCAGCCCAGTTCTTCACAGGAAAAGCACTCTTCACCTCTGAGCATATCTACAAAGAGCACTGCCACAATAAAGTAGCATCAGTGACCCCACAAACAAGGCCATGCTCTTTTCTTGCTGCTACCATCAGGAAGCAAATACAGGGGCCTTTGGACTCACACCATCAGGTACAGGAACAGTTATTACTCTTCAGCAAAGGGTTCCTGAATTAGCTCCTGGACATCTTCACTCACGGCAACACTGAACTGATCATTGAACACAACCTATGGACTTTACAACTCATGTTCTCAGTAATACTTAATACTACTATTATTTTATTTTTATATTTACGGTTTCTTTTTTGCATTGGTTGCTTGTCAGTCTTTATTTGTGTGCAATCTTTCATTGATTCTAAATACTTCTTTGTTCTACTGTGAATACCTACAAGAAAATGAATCTCACGGTAGTATTTGGTGACATAGACTTAATTTTACTTTGAACCTAGACTTAAATGAAAGTTTCTAGCACTCTTCCCTGTACCAGTCTACTGATTTACCACACCCTTTTAAGAATCCACAATGAGGAGCTGTTTGTTTGATTGAAATTACCTCTAACAACACTCAAAATGGCGTAGCCCTACCTAGGGCAATCAAGTGCACAGCTGGCTCTCCAAAAGCCATCTAAAGCATTTCTTCCCATCAGTTTCTACAATATGGCTGCTACACACTCTGTTTAGAAGAAATATTGCAATAATTAAGCATCTTCCAATTATGGGTTGTCTTATTTACAAGGGCAGCAGGTGCATGGGAATGCCACCATCTCCAATTTACTCTTCCAGTTGAATGCCATGTTGACAAATATATCAAATGCTTTAATCTTCCTTGAGTCATAATCCTGAAACTTTATCCCTAACATACACACATCACAAGGACTGCAGCAGTTCCAGGAACCAGCTGTTTAGGGGCAGTAACTAACAGGCTTGTTTCACTTCTGTCTCTGTACAAATAATAAGCTGAAACCCAATAAATACATCACTTCTACTGCTGGTGATGCGGTGCATTTGAAACAACCTCTTGCAAATGCTACGGGTTGCTCTTCAAGATTTTTTGTTTCTACACACATGCATACCCAAGAACTACAGGATATTATGCCTGCAAAATTTTGAAGTACCTATTGAATGGCACACTAATTCAAAATGCAAACCTTAATTCAAAACAACAAATGATTTAGCAATTAAAGTTCTAGAAATATTTCTCTCAACTTTCATATTGCTTCAGCAAGGTTTTATCGAAGTGCCATCTAGTCATTGGCAAAATTAATCTGTTTTCCTCTTTAGATTAAAGATCCTTTGAAGTTAGTTGAGTTTCTTGGTATACTGTTCTTTTTTCACTTCTCTCCTCCCCCGGCCCCCATTACATTCCAGACATTTTGCATCCTTGGCTGACCATCCAGTTATTTTCTACAATGGGACAAAAAACTGCTCAAAAGACAAGTTTCATGTTAAAATTTAATCTGCAACATAGTTCATGTATTAATATAGATTTATAGGGTGCAGAGGAGATGTAAAAGGATGTTGCCTGGATTGGGGAGCATGCCTTATGAGAATAGGTTGAGTGAACTTGGCCTTTTCTCCTTGGAGCTACGGAGGATGAGAGGTGAACTGACAGAGGTATAGAGAGATTATCAATGAGAAGTATTCATCATGTGGATAGTCAGAGGTTTTTTCCATGGCTGAAATGGCTAGCAAAAGAGGACATAGTTCAAAGTTGCTTGGAAGGAGGTACAGAGGAGGTGTCAGGGGTAAGTTTTTTACGCAGAGAGTGGTGAGTGTGTGGAATGGGCTGTTGGCGGCGGTGGAAGAGGCAGAAATGATGGGGTCTTTTAAGAGACTCCTGGATGGTTACATGGAGCTTAAAAAAATTGAGGGCTATGGGTAAGCCTAAGGTAGTTTTAAGGTAAGGACATGTTCGGCATAGCTTTGTGGGCCATAGGGCCTGTATTGTGCTGTATGTTTCTAACTAGTGTAATGAGCCAGCCTCTGTTGTTAGCAGAACAAAAAGTGGGAAATCATCAGTTCATTCATGGTTTATAGAAACTTATTGTTCAGGTCTGGCCTGTACTGACAAAGAGCTCTTGTAGGCCTTCCAGTCAGATAGGTTACAACCCTCACCAATGCTTGTAACCTGAGAACTGTATCTTCTTCTATATCAACTAATGTTTTTCTGGCCTCCTTGAATCATGATTTACCATTTATCATTCTGACTTTGTGGTCAACTCCAGCACTGAATGATTGAAAGAATAATAAGGTTTAATAGGTTAGGTTTAAGCCAATTCTTTCTTATTTTCTGGATGGTATAAAATGAGGCTATTTGGCCCACTGAGTTTATACCAGTTCTCAGAACAATCCCTTTACCTTACTAATTTTCTCTGTCAGCTGTCGTCTTTATATTCCCATCAATTCTACCACTAACTACACTGGACAAATATACTTAGCAATGTACCAAGTCGCACAACTTTGGATTCTTGGAGGATGCTAGATTTCCTTGGGAAAGCACCCTCACTCAGGAGGGAGAGTGTACAAGTCCGCAGCGATGACACGGATGCCTGGATTGAATCAGGCTAACTGAAGCTGGAAGGCAGCAGCTCTACTAACCGCTCCACAGCCTGTCAGCAGTTAATTGGAAATGCCTGTGTTGACACTTGGTGGCTATATCTTGATGTACAGAGCACCTTTTCCTGTTTGATGAGTGAGATGATTTCTCTCCTTCTGCAAGACAACTCAGCTTTGGTTGTTGACTGTCCTGTATAGGCAACTGAATGTAACGAATGAAAAGAGTGAACGTGGAGCTGATGGTGCCTATAAGCCTTATTCATTATAATAATTTGTGATTATCATTGCAAAATATAATTACTTAATCATCCTATAAATGATTTCAGCTCAGTGACCTGCCCCCATTACTGGAACATGCTGTCTTCTCATTACTGACATCAGAAAGGAGGTACAGGGCCCTGAAGAGAGACGCTTGATGTTTTAGGAACAGCTTCTTCACCTCCACCATCAGATTTCTAAATGGATAACAAACCAACATATGAATGCTACCTCACTATTTTGGCTCTCTTGTTACACTATTTCTTCTTGTAATTTATAGTATATTATTACACTCTTTCTGCTGCAAAACAACAAATATCACTGCATACGCCAGTCATAACAAATCTGATTCTGAGGATAATCTAATGCGGTTTGGAAGCTGCCAAAGGATGTTATTGAGCGACTGGAAAGACAGTATTTCCTCTGGGGGAATTCTGAAATGGGAATGGAACAAACGGGTAACTGATGGGTGTTATCAGGAAACATTGCTCCATACAGTGGTATGAACATCTTGATCACTCTCCACAAGGAGGGTATGAATTGCTGAGGCTAGCAGGAACACAAACAGGAAAATGACAACCAAAAATTCTTTACTCATTTTTAGCTGAGGCTTCATCCCACGATCCCAAAAATCAATCAAAACTAGTGTATAAAGGTATGGTTAAGAGCTGGAGACTGCATCCACTGAGTTTGAAGGTGGGGGGAGAGAGGTGGTTTTCTGGTCAAGCCTACATGTTGATTAAGATATTGGATTGCAGTTTCTGTTGTGTTAGTTCCTCTAAGTTATCTTTGAAACAGAATAACCATAAATCTGTTTTTCCAAGTTCAAAATAAATTTATTTTCTAAGTACATATTGTATATGTCACAAAATACTTCACTGCGATTCATTTTCATGCAGTCATTCACAGTAGAACAAAATTATTATAGAAACTATGGAAAACTACACAAAAAAGACTGACAAACACCAATGTGCAAAAGGCAAACTACAAATATTAAAAAATAATAATAATAATAAATAATAACACTGAGAACGTGATTTGTTGAGTCCTTGAAAGTGAATCCATAGGTTGTAGAATCAGTTCATTGTTGAGTTGTGTGAAGTTATCCACAGTGGTTTACAAACCTGATGGTTGAAGATGGTAACTGTTCTTAATGATGTGAGACCTAAGGGAGCAAGAGGAAGAGAGCTTTCCTAATCCCACTGTCACTGAGCAGGCCCACCACCACAATATGAAATGGAACCTGGTGGCTTTCAGTGAATGCACAATGCACAACTGGTCTGTTAAACTTGTCTCAGGAAATTAACTCCCATACTTGAATAGATTGGAATTTTGGAGGCAAAATACGGGGCATAGCAACTACATTGATTTCACAAGCAGTCAGGGACAAAATTCTTCAGTAGGTTCAATCAGGTTCTTTTGGGATCAGCCTTGCAACTGGCTTGAGGTTTTATAGTTCTTGATGTGAATCTCTCCAGTATATTATTAGATCGGCCATGTTATGATGAGAAGTGCACACACGCTGATACCCCCTGCCTACTTTGTATTACTTGCATGCATAATAATACTGCCACATCTACCTCACCTTCTGGGAGACATGAGACTGCAGACACTTACATCTGGAGCAAAAATAGTGAACTTCCAGAAGAACTCGGCATATCAGGCGGCATCTGTGGAGGCTTAGGGATGGTCAGTGTTTCAGGTTGAGAATGCATTAGGACTGAGTGTAGAGGGAAGATAGATTATTTTTTCCTTTATCTTGTGCTCTGATACAGTATCTCAACCTGGCACATTTAATGGGGCAGAATAATCCCTGGTGATTCACAGGTGATATATCGAACAACAAGAATCGATGATCAGATGACCAGAAGCTTGGTCAGAGCTTGGTTTTGAGAAGTGTCATCAAGAGGGGAAAGAAGTAGAAATGTGAAATGACTTGAAAGAAAATATTAGTGCATACTACCAACCTAAAATTTTGGAGAAATTCGGAGATGCTCAGCCATCCGCCATCATAATTGCAAATGGACAAAGAACCAAACCATGAACACCACCTCACTATTATTGCTGTCTTTGTGCTGTGGTACTGTACTGCTGCCAGCAAAGCAAAAAGTTTCATGACATATCTAAGTGATATTAAACCTGATTCTGATAGAGGGTCCCAAATTGAGGGGCATGGTTATCTGTGTTTTAGGGCTGGATGAGGTCAGAGAGTAGGGGTTGTGGGAACGCCAAGTGTTTTCGTTCCACTGGATTTTGTTGTGCAAAAAATCAATTTATTGTGTTAGGTTAGTGAGCCTGTCATATATGTTTCAGGAGGCGGGAGTGGACCTGGCACATTGAGTCGAGGTGAGATGAGTCTTGCTGAAGTACAGTGTCACTTGGATAAGGAAGGGGCATCTGACCTCGTTATAGACCTCATAATGAATGCGACCAGTGACCGCGTCTTCCATGAAAGTATATTACTTGCAATTGCTCTGTTGGAAGGAGGCAATACTACAATTCAGGTAAGTACATTGGTGAACTGTGTCTTTGTTATTCACCCAAAAGTCAATTGTACCATATGAACGTCAGACAACTGTCTTATTTATTTTTAGTTTTGCTTTCAAATAAGAAAATGAAAAATTGAATCAGAAGTAGGACACATTTCCCTTCCTACCTGCTATGCAACAAGTTCATAGCTCATTGTCTTCCTCAGCACCACTCTCTTGCACTAACCCCATATTCTTAAAGATCCATATGGAATGTACTTAGTGACTGAATCTCCATAGCACTGATGGGCAGAGAATTCCAAAGATTCCTCCATCCACAAAGAGATTTCTTGCTATCTCAGTCCTAAGTGATTAGCCCCTTACTTTGAGACTCGTCCCTGGTTATAGGCAGCTCAGCCTATCGACCCACTTAAGAATTCAAGAGATTGTCTATTGTTATTCAGAAAACTCTCAAGTAAAGGCCTCTCCTATTAGGACAATCTCCTCATTCTTCAACCTGCACGTTCAAGGGAATCAACTTGGTGAGCCTTGGGTTGCACACTCCTTCAGGTAAGAAGCTGAGATCTGAGCACAAATTTCAGATGCAGTCTGATCAAATCTATAACTATCTTTCCAAGCCCTTTAAATCCCTCTGTGAACTTGCTGCACCCTGGCTCTGAAACAGTTTCTTCTGTACTTCAAATAAAGGCTCATGGCTGTCCTTAGGTTTCCATCGCTCCATTGCCTACCCTAGGGTTTGAAATTATCTCCTCAAACCTTGCCCCTTCTTTCCCATGGGTGATCTAGAAAGCTCGAGCCAAGAGAGTGACTAACTGGCAGCTTTGTTTGATCTCACTACTGTGAAGTGTCTTGGATTTATTTTCCATATTAAAACTAATGTTTGAGCATTGGTTGTGTGGCGACACTTTGTAAGCTGCTCCCAGAAATCCTTAGGTCATGTTGGTTGTTAACGCAAATGGCGCATTTCACTATATATTTCGATATACATTTGATAAGATGAATCTGAATCTAAAATAAATTGTAATATTTTTAATGACACTTGCATAATTTCTAATTTTGTATTGGTATTTTGATATTTTACCTTTGAGTAACAGTAATTCTATTTTGAAATTCTCTTCTCCCTAATGAGTATACAGTTTGACTGTCTGTGGTTGAGTATTGTTGGAGCAAGGGTGGAGAGAACAGTTACTTTTTCACCAGAATGTGAAGTGTTGTGAGGGTAAAGTCCTGCGACTGTAAAGGAAACATTGACTAAATCATGTCTATAAAATCTATGAGAATAAGTTGCTGATGAAACCCAAGGGTATTGCAGAACTGTCTAGCTTACATGTGATATCTGTGACAAGCCCACAGATTTCTAGTAATGACCCTATTGGGTTTCTGTGTGGGATGAAAATTGTGGGAAGCTGGCCTTAGCTCCTTGCCAATAACCATTTTGCAATTTCAGTGGCAAATCCAGAATTCACTGCTGGGTTGTGGCGTGGTAGCGCAGCGGTATCATAACACTATCACAGCTCCAGCAGCCTGGGTTCGATTCCCGCTGCCATCTATAAGGAGTTTGTACATTCTCCCCATGACAGTGTGGGTTTACTCCTGGTGCTCTGGTTTCCTCCCACATTCCAAATGTGTATGGGTAAGTCGGTTAATTAGCCACATGGGTGTAATTGGGCAGTGCAAGCTTGTTGGGCCAAAAAGGGCTGATATTATGCTGAATCTCTAAATAAGAAATAAAGCTCGATTTCTTTGAACAATATTTTGTATTTCTCCCTAATTGTTCCCCTTTCTTCTCCCATGATCTACTGGTATTTCTTTCTCGGTTTCCTTCCCTCCCACTTCCCTGCGGTTGGGGGAGATGGACAGGTGCCGGGTTAACGGATCTGACACATGAAAAAGATATTGAGCAAAGCAGAAGAGCAAACAGCGACAATCAAAACTGCGTTACCTTCCTAGTTACCTGATACCAGGACTCTTTGTCCACAAGTGCATCAAGACTTTTTGAGTGCACTCAAAGGAGTTCTTAGCTTTGGCTTTTTGTGAGCAGCATTCTTTGAATGGGATCCATCCAAGCATGCAGTGATGGTGATTTTATAATTGATCCTGCGATTTTTTTCCCCTCCTGAAAATCTTTCTGGTTTCTGTGCTTTCCTCATTGATGAATCCTGCTGGCTCTCGACAACTTTACAGTCGAGAAGCAAAGGGGAATTGGGAACATTTGGCTCCATTTTAGTTGATGCAATTTTATTTCTAACTTTCTAAGCATTCTTCAAAATATGGTACTGACATTTTGTTTTAGGGAATGATCTTTGAAAGTTGATTACAATTTAGTCATTACTTTTGCACACAACTTTACATGAATAATTGCACAAAATCACATTTATGGTTTTTTCTTCTACATGATGGAGACAGCGCAAAGGTCGTTTGCTCTCCACCCAATGCTCAATGTTCTTCCCTATTCTCCATCAGTCTCCTTTCATTGTAAGAGTCCTTCTACTTATCTGACAGACGTAGGAGAAGACAAAATAGGCCTGAATCATGGGGTGGCTAGGAAGTCCCTGGAGGCTTAAGTCTTCCTACCTACCTACCCACCTACACTTTCCCTAAATGGCATGGCTGAGATTGGATTCATTGAGGAAATCATTGATAGAAGTTCTTTTTGCATCTCTCTGGAATGTACAGTGTTATTAAAAGCTTCATTTCCCCCTCTTTATCCAACCAATCTACCACTGGGTTGGTGAATAGGTGAACTTCTCCCTCTTTTCTAATATTGCTTTAGAGCATGCATGTCTTTTCTGTGTGATACCAGCAATTTAATCAGTCAGGAATTCCATATTAAGGCATTGGTGCCTGGGAAATGCCAATGCAGAGCTACAACCCACCAATATTCATTAAACTAAAGTCCATAGAGGATTCTTGTAGTTATCCCATAAGTTGTGGCAATGTTCAAGTGTGCTTCATCACAGTGTAATATATAGATGTAAAACTAAGTTTACCAAGTCTTATTAAACTGTGCCTTGGTCAATTCAGATGAAGTTGCATTTAAATAGAACAACGTTTTCAATCTTCATGCTGACAGACTACAAGCAAAACTATTTCCCACCTTCCCCACAACCCCAGAAAATTTAGAGTTGAGTTTGTAAAGGGCAATACACACAAAATGCTGGATGAACTCAGCAGATCAAACAGCGTCATTGGAAATGAATAAACAGTCATTGTTTTGGGCTGAGACCTTTCATCAGGACTGGAAAGGAAGGGGAAGGTACCAGAATAAAAAGGTGGGGGGAGCGGAAGGAGAATATGCTAAAAGTGATCAGTGAAGCCAAGTGGGTGGGAGCAGTAAGGGGCTAGAGATGAAAGAAATTTTAGAAAGGACCCTGGGAAGAAAAAAATGTGAAAGCTTGTCACAAATTCAGAAATTGACCATGAGAGATAGGAACAGAATTAGGCCATTTGGCTCATCGTGTCTGATTATCAAGACATTTAGGTGAGATTTAGCTCTCTAAGCAACTGTCAGAAGCTCAGGTAACTGAGACTTGGGCTTGCATTACATTTTGTAATTGGTAATTTGGATGAATTTTGTGTAGCAAAGAGTATGACATGAATATTTGCAATGCATCTCAATTTGTCGTTTGGATCTCAAGCAAGAATATCAGGATCAGTTATGGGCAACTTAGGGTAAATTGAGCACATTGTTTTTATACATATCCAAGTTGCTCAAAAAGCCCATGGTTGGACTTGTCAAGAATGGGAGGGAAGATTCTCTACTTTGATAGGGTAAGTATAACTTTGAGAACTTCAACACAATTCAGGATTGCTTTTCCTAGTATATACAACAATACGATGTAGCAGCAAATAGAAATCAAAAATAATCCATAAATGCTGAAAATCTGAAGTAGAAATGCTCAGTAATCAGTCAACATATGCGGAAAGAGAAAGTTAATGTTTCAGCTTTAGTCCTTCCAACAGAACCGGAAAAGTGGAGGTGTGAGGAGGCTAAGATTGACGGGGAATATCTATGGTGGGAGGTCAAACGGTAAGTGGGCATTTAGAGGGTAATTATGTTTCTTTGATTCTGCTATATGTTGCACAGACTGAATTTAATGGGGAGAGCAAAAAACAGCCAGTATCACAGATAGATAAGTTCCAGCAGGAATGGCCAGATCTGATGAACAAAATGAGTTGCCTAAAGCTTAATTTGAATTGGAGTCGGAAGACTGCTATATGCCCAGTTGGAAGATATAGCATTTTGGTTTAAACGTGTTTCCGGTATGCAAAGCCCATCTACGGTACTTGTAAAACCCTTCTCCCCACTCTTGAACCTTAGTTAAGATGTATAATTTTTTTCTAGTTGAGCTGTAGTGAATAATTGAGTTGCTGACATAATTGACTAAACCTAAAATCTCCACTAGCCTAGAGGTAATCGCGTAGGATAATCTCTCAGGATTAAGGATGATTGAAAGTTTTACATGCTCTCAGGTGGTTGATGCGGAATTTGCAGAGGTCACACTCAGCAGATGCATGGAAAGTGTTGTCTCCAAATTGTTCTGAAGTTATCGGGTATCATGATTTGAAAATGCTTTGTTGCCTAGCTAAAGTTGCATATCTCCCTATTAAACAGCATCATAAAGAATGCAGAGATTGAAGATGGGTCACTATCGCGTCTTGGGGGCAGCTACGAATGGTGAATAAATATCAGCCTTTGTTTAAATGCTTACAATGCATCCAAGGAATATTCTTGGTTAAATTGTGAAGCAATGGCATGTTGTTCCTGGTTCTCAATATCCTCTCCCCCCCCCCCCCCCGTAAACAAAATAGATGCTGCAAAATTAAATTGATAAGAAGTGGTGATTGCATCCATATTATGTTCCACATTTTTCTTAACCCTTGGAAAACTATATATACTAGTGCCACCTTTTAGTGAGCCAAGCATCTAAAGGAGAAAGACATTCTTTTGAGCACCAGCAAGATGTAGAATATCTTTTAAAATAGCTTTTTGTGTAACCAAATGTACTAGATATTTTATGGTACTCTTAAGTGGAGAGAACAATTACCAATTCCAATCTGGCTCACCCTGTTTGTTATCTGAAGTGTGCTGTTTTTGCTGCCCAGAGCTCCTGAAATATTTTGAATTGTGTGAATTGTAATTATAAAGAAAGCTTTCTTCATAAAAAAATTTCCGAAGTGTTTTGATCATATTTTGATACCTCCTCGCCGCATTAAGTTCCTCGCTTAACTGAATGTGGATTATTTAGTAGTCCTTTTAATATTGTTAGAAAATTTGGCGAGAAGAAAGGGACTATGCTCCCTGATAGCTACCCCTCCATTCTAAAACAGACATTGCAAATTTCTGCCACAGACATTGTAAAATGAAAATAAAACTGTTGATGCTAGAAGTCTGAAATAACTTAGAAACAGAAGATGCTGGAACCATTCACCTCAGGCAATATCTGTAGAAGGAGATGGTGTTTTGGGTCAGTAAACCTTTGTCAGAACTGGAAAAGAGTGAAAAGTAGTTTTAGAGAAGTAGTGAAGAATGAATGAGACAAAGGGAATGTCTGTGATTAGATGAGACCAGGGTTGTTGTGGGAGCAAGTTGTGATCAATCAGGGTAATTGGAAAGTGATAATACAAGTAAGCATGTAAAATGTAGCCTAATACAGGGCTTTGTCAATAGAGAGAGAGGAAAATGGAAGCATTATTGTAGACAAAATGGCCAGTTCTGATATAGACAGAGAAATCAGATTTCTCAAATTGGCAATCTGGTGCAACATACCCAAAAGAAAGATATGGATCATTCAGGGTTGCTTTGTGCCTTGTTATCACCATCCCAGGATGCCATGGAGAAGTTGCAGTTGGAGTAAGATAGGGAATTGATGTAGCAGCCACAGGAAACCTAGAATAATGGGGCAGTTGTCCATGGCTTAAGCAAATTAACCATCATAATGAATTTCATCTCCTGTGCTAATTGTTTTTGGGGGCTGAAATGTGAAAGTCTATCGTGTGATTTTTATTAAACTCTGTCAGTTGGATTTGCCAGTAGGGTGCCATCCTCTCTGGCTACCTAATCTACCATTGGATGAGGAGCACTAGGATATGTGGGTTAATGAAGAGCATCCATTCAGACTGCTACATGCCTACTGTGAAGTAAAGATTATGATACTGAGCACCTGTACCATCAGCTGCTACTGTTATGGATCTCGGGTGGCAGAAGGAAAACTCCCACCAGATGTGATATCCTGGGCTGCCCGAGGTTTAGATGTAATTTCTACCACATTGCCCTCAACCCACCCACTCCCCTCCATCTATAAATGGAGTGGCAAACTTTCAGGAAACACCTGGAAAACTTGGCAATAGTTCAGAAAACTTGAAGCAAACCTCCAGAACTAAAACATACCTTTCCATCAGTTAGTTCTGTTACCATCCCAAGCACTAAGCCATGTAGTAAATACTCAGCCATTGCCCCTAAGTAAAAACGTGTACTTCCCTCTTCTAATCTGGGTTTGTAAGCAAGCTATCCAAGTCATGGGACCAGCCACTTACTTGAAATTGTTGTTTGGCTAAATGTGTTTGGAAAAGATTTTTTTTAAACAATGCAGATGCAGATAGCATCAAGGATACAGTTCAGTTCCCAGAATCTTGGCCAGGGAACTGCATGCATCAGTTAGCAGGATATATATTTTTTTAACTTTGTAATCTTTGTACACTTCTGTAATTGGGTTTTGATAGCCTGAAACTTTGAGGGGGGAATGTATCCCATAAACTGGAGCTCTAGCAGTGCTGAGTGAAGCATTGAATGAACAGTCTTGACCTTGGCAAAATGTAATACAAAGAATGTCCAGACATAGTCTATTTTGGTTTCCACATGCAATATTTGCAAGGGGATGATTGAGTGTCTTGTGCCATGTTACTGGCTGTTTCAATATTCAGCAGTCACCAATCAGCTGCTTTGCATGAAACTTGGCTTGGTTATTGCTACTCCCTAAACTGGATTATTTATTCCTTATAACCTTGCAACAAAAGAGAGATCTGACTGGGAGTGTAGTTGTAACAAGCAGGGGCTTGCTTAGCCTTTTACTCGGGGGCAGGAGTGTTTTTTGTTCCAAGCCCATGGTATAAAGTGACGAGCAATGGCCTGAGCAACTTTTCAAACCGGTTCTGATTGCATAGGTCCCCGTTTCACAAAAGGCTTGTGCGCAATTCAGTAGAGAGAATGAGATCTGCACAGTGCCAGGGCAGTGCTTGGATGAAGGTGATCTGTTAGCCCTGGGAACAGTCTCAAATAAAGGAGAGACCACTTGGGATTGGCTGCACAGACTTGGCTGATAGCTTGGCCAGATTAAATTTATCCCCATGAATCTTCTCTGTTGCACAGCTTTGGCGTGAGTTGGTCATCATTAAATCCTAAAAACAGTGGAAACCTGAAGCCCTTGCATAACAGCCTTTCAGACTTTCACATGCTTAACAGGAGGGCTCTAGTCAGATGATCTCCAAATATGGGAATCAAACCTATGAACAGTTAGACGCAGGCTGCTGAGTCTCAAAACAAGGTCATTCGTTTTTCTCTCCAGCATTGAAATCAACAAAGAGATATTATATAACTTCTATTTATATCCTGTGTTCTCACTCATTCTGCAGCACACTAAAGCTTTTCAAGTGGGAGGGTTTTTTTTAATAAGCTCCTGAGTCGTCTTCACTTTTGAAATGATGTGAGTTGGTTCATCGTTGGAGAATAGGGGGAGAAAGGGGGTAAATTTGCAAATGTCGTAGTTATTGCCTGATCAGCTGAGGCATCTGCTGAACTAGAATGTGAAGGGTGACCTTGATCAATACCTGCTGGGCATTCTAATAATTGGAATTGTGTCATAGGGTTCTTGTGCAGTGGTTGCCAAAAGGTGTCTGTTAATAATGTGCTTAATTTTGTATTTCATTACCAAATTCTCCTCCTCACTTTCTCTGTTTGCATCTGTCAGCATGTACAACACCAAGACAGCAGGGAGGTGACAGCCCAGTGCACCTTGGGTGACGGTGCACGTCTTCATAATGGAGGGTTTGGTAGTTATCTAGGACGCTGTCTGGCCTCTTTGGGTTGGAGGCAGCACATGTTTCATCACCACCCACACTAATTGCCGCAGCTGTAGAAACAGAAAGTTTGCTGAAGGAGGAAAGATCTATGACAGCCTCACTCCCCTGGGTGAAGGCAGCAGCCCCCATCATAGCTCAGCTGCTGCACATGACAGAGCTTTTATTTCTGATTGAGAGCTCATTGGGGATACCTGCTCCGCTGGTAAACAGGCTGTGTGGAGTCTGGCAATGTGTGGGCATTGTTTACTCAGAGCCTGGGTTTCTCGTCAGGGGACTGCCCCAGGATGTGGGCGGATCTGTTCACCCACAGGGAACTGGCGATTATCCCTTGGTGACATGTTAGTGCTGCTGCCTCTAAGCCTCAGGGACCCAGGTTAAATACTGACCTCTGATTTCCTCTTGCACCTGAGAAGGATTACTTTGGTGTGTAAATGGCCCCTTGTGTTGGCAAGTGGCAAACAAACCAAAGGGAGAATGGAGTTATATAGAATAAGAACGGGCCTTCTGGCCTAACTCATTCATGCCAACTTTGCTACCCAGCGAGCTAGTCCTGTTGGGCCCCCAGCCCTCTAAATCTGTCCTGTCCACATACATAACTAAAGCAACATGCACAAAATGCTGGGGGAACTCAGCAGGTGAGGCAGCATCTATGGAAAAGAGTAAACAGTCAATGTTTTGGGCCAAGACCCTTCATTAGGACTGGGAAAAGAGAGGAAAATCAGAGTAGGAAGGTGGAGGGAGGGGAAGAAGAAGTACAGGATGGTAGGTAATAGGTGAAACTGGGAACTGGGGGAGGGGGTGGAGTAAAGAGCTGGGAAGTTGATAGTTGAAAGGAATAAAGGGCTGAAGAAGGGGGAATATGATACTTATCCTTGTAAGCGGATCAAGTGCCACACCTGCCCCCACACCACCTCCCTCACTACCATTCAGGGCCCCCAAATAGTCCTTTCTGGTGAGGCAGTACTTCACCTGTGAGTCTGCTGGGGTCATCTATTGTATCTAGTGCTCCTGTTCTGGCCTCCTTTATATGGGTGAGACCCAACGTAGACTGGGAGACCACTTCGCCAAGCACCTTCATTCCATCAGCCAGAAAAAGCGGGATCTTCCTGTGGCCAACCATTTCCATTCTACCTCCCAGTCCCATTCCGACATGTTAGTCTATAGCCTCTTCTACTGCCACGATGAGCTACACTCAGGTTGGAGGAGCAACATCTTGTATTCCCATCTGGTTCGCCTCCAACCTGCTATCGATTTCTTGAAATTCCAGTAATTGCCCCTCCCCCTCCTCCTCTTCACCATTCCCCATTTCCTGTTTCCCTCTTTCACCCTATCTCCTTACCTGCCCATCACCTCCCTCTGGTGCATCTCCTCCTTCCCTTTCGTCCATGGTGCCCTGTCCTCTCCTATCAGATTCTCCCTTCTCCAGCCCTTTATCTCTTTCACTAATCAACTTCTGAGCTCTTTACTTCATCCCTCCCCCTCTCCTGGTTTCACCTATCACCACCACCTTGTACTTCCTCCCTCCCCACCTTCTTACTCCGACTTCTCTTTTTCTCTAGTATTGATGAAGGGTCTCGGCCCAAAACATCGACTGTTTACTCCTTTCCATAGATGCGGCCTGGCCAACTCAGTTCCTCCAGCGTTTTGTGTGTGTTGCTTTGGATCTCCAGTTTCTGCAGATTTTCTCGTGTTCACATACTTATCTATATGGCTTTTAAAAGTTTCTAATGTGCCTGCCTCAAATATCAGTTCTGGAAGCTTAGTCCAGATACACACCAACCACCCTTTCTGTAAAGAAGCTGACTCTGCTGTCCCTTTTAAATCTCCCGTCTCTGATCTGAAAGCCCTTTTGCTTGTAGCAGCCCCCCTTGAAGAGAAAGACTGTGCTTTCGCTGTGTCTAGGCACCTCATGATCTTGTCTACCTGCCTCAGTGGTAAACAGGCTGTGTGGAGTCTGCTGGGGCATTGTTTACCTAGAGTTGCTCATGGTAGGGTCTGGGTGAATAATCTTTAGCACTAAGAGACCCCAAGCCGATTGCAGATAGTTGAATGTTCTGGCATTGGAGGAAATAGTCCCTGAGATGTTTCATCTGATGGCAAAGGCAAGCCTGATGTGATTGCATGGACCCAAAGGGCTGAATGGCCTCTTCCTGTCTGTAGTAAGTAAGAAAGCCCAAGTAACTTTGTTTCTGGAGTAGACCTTAAACCACATCTGGAGATTTGCTAAATATACCTTCCATATGTACTATTGTATAACAAGTTCTCACTTCTCTGTCTAGTCAATTTACAATGGTGAATTTTGCCTTTTCTATCAGGGTCCTATTTAATACTTTATCAGATAGACTCTTTTAGTGCGGAGGAACCCTATGTAAATTGTATCCCGATATAATTTTGCAGTGCCGTGACACCTTTGATAAACTAAATCTCTTGATAAGTAAAACTAAGTCATGTGATGGAGAGTTCACTCAATGGATGTTTCCAACTCTTTTGCCCTGATTGCCCCTCAGCCTCTAACTAGCTGGGAGCTCAGCATGAACATCTGCCCTTCTGTGACACTGGAGAAGCATAAAAGCTCCCCATTCCTTTCTTGGATGAACCTGGCTTTCCCAGCCTTCAATTCTTTTTGTGTGTGTGTGTGTTTTTATGACTTCTCACCATGCTTCTCATAATGGGGTCTACATGAATAATCCTTACTACCTGCAGTCCCCACGCCAATTGCAGATGGTTGGAAGCTCTGTCAAAGAGGGGATGGCCTCCTGTCTGCAAAGGCATGTCCAAAGACAACAGTAGTAATACACATTTCATATAGTGGTGTATGCACTGTTCTCAGTCCTCCCTACTTTCTAAATAGAGCATTTTAGGAGTCCAGACTAAGATGTAAAAGAAACATAGTATATTGAAGGGAATAGCATGTACCTGTGTGCAGAAGGAATTCCAATTTGTGAAGGCATCTGATTTTTGTGTTTTTGTATGGACTGGTGGCAAAACACTGACTGTAATAACTTTTTTACCAAGGAAGAACTGGGAGTTACTAAGATACCAAAAAAAACAATGGATCTTGGAACCTGGACAAATTTAATTAAGCCCTGTAGTAGTTACATGTTCCTTGGAGCTCACTGGCCATAGAATTGGCAGTCTGGACATCTGTCCACCTGGGAACTCCAAAGCTTCCCAAATGTTGGAAACATGATCTGAAGGGAGCATCTTTGGAAAAGTGTAAGCAGTCGACATGTCAGGCTGAGATCCTTCACCAGTCATGATGAAGGGAGTCGGCCCGAAACATCATCTGTTTACTCTTTTCCATAGCTGCTGCCTGGACTGCTGAGTTCCTCCAGCATTTTGTGTGTGTTGCAGTAAGTAGAACTGCCTTTGTGTGGTATATGATATCAACTGAGTGAAGGTTGTTTTAGAGTGTGATTCCCTTCTGTCTAATCTCAGTTGCTGAGGACACTGCTAGGAAACTGAATTATCCATAGTCACCCATCAACAGGTCAGAGACTAAACCAGGTCTCTTTAGCAGTGGAATTGGGGTAACTCTGTTTCTCTGCACTGATGTCCAGCATCAATCCCCCTCAGTCACAAGCATCCACAATTTGTTGGAAAACAAGCTAGTAAGAAGCAGAAGTAATTTCATTAATTTTTTTCTTGGAGTTGGCCCAGTTTGGAACAAAACACAACAGTTAACAGTCACCTTTTCAGCACTGTGATTTCCTGTCAGGGAGGGGCTGATTCACCAGCGACTTAATCTTCCCTGTGTGGTGTGACATTCCGAAACAGTCACTGCGCCAACACCCAAAAAAGAAAACATTTTCAATAAACAGCATCTGAACAGCTGTGACAGCTGGACTACAGCCCAGGCATTTTCATCATCACTCACTAATGGTTAACTTGCCAGATGCATTGAGTACTTAAATGATGGAGGTGCTGAACTGCAGGGCATGTGAGCTTAAACTTATCAACAAGTCAGAGGGAGCGGCTGGAGTGGGCTGCCTTGAACTCTGCATCAGCATTCTAGGATTTTCCATTAGCAGACTCTGCTGGTTTTGTACTGAGTCAGACACTGCAGTTACACGAGAGACTGAAGGAGAGCAGTAAGATGTACATTGGCCTCATTAAAACTTTCCACTCGGTACGGCCTTTGGTTCCTGTCAAAGCCATGCTGTTCATGCACAGTGATGACTTGCTGACTGAAGGCTTCAAGTGTGTTGCAGAATTCTGGGACCCCCCCCCCCCCGTTCCATCTGTGTTGATGGGTCAGCTTTGCTAAATTAATTTATTATTGTCACCTGTACTGAAGCACAGTGGAAAAACACAGCCTCCATCCAACAGCCCTGCTTCATTCCCTGTGCTCTTCTCCCCCCTCGCTCACTCTTCTAACCACCCCCCTTGCCCTGGTTCTCCTCTTCCATACCCCTTGCTCACCCTGCTCCCCGACCCAGACCCCTCATACCCCAGTTCTCCTTTCTCCCCATCATTTGCCCCATTCTCCTCCCTCCCCCTCACTCACTCTCCCAGGCTCTCCTCCCTCCCCCTCCACTCACTTGCCCTGGCTCACCTACCAACCCCCTCTCACACCCTGGTTCTGCTCTCCTCTTCCCTCCCCCCACCTCAATCACCCAGCTCTCCTCTTTCCCTCCTTTCCCCCCCACCTCACTCACCCAGCTCTCCTCTTTCCTTCCTTTCCCCCCACCTCACTCACCCAACTCTCCTCTTTCCCCCCTTTTCCCCCCTTGGCCAGTTTTCCATTTCCCACTCTGCCACCCTCTGCCTCATTTTTTTTCACGATATCTGCAGTAAGTCCACTTGAATGAAGTGGTCCACGTAAAACCTGCATGGCACCCGCACATTATGGTGCAAGGAGACTTCTCAAATGATGAGAGGAATGGTTAATCTCACTGCAGTAATTCTGACATTCCCTGGCACGTTGTTTTAAAGCCTTGTGGATTTGACAGCACATGTACCATTTCTTAGAATGGCTGTTCCAGTAAAAGGATGTTAAAGGCTGTTCTAACTACCCATTCTAGAGGGGTTGTCAGTCTTTTCACAAAGAACATTTTTAGTGCCCTTTTATTGCAAAACTGCTTGCAAGGGAGGCTATTCAGCCCAGCATGCCTGGTCCTTCTAAGAACTGTCCAATGTATCTCTTGCCCTCCATCCCACAGGCTCAGTCACAATCTATTCTAGAGTGAATTCAACTTTGTCAAAAATTTCCAAATGAGTCATTGAATGAAGTTAGCAAGAAACCTTTTATCTTTGAGCTCCATGACCCCACCACCCTGCAATTCCCAAGACATCACCTATAATAATCAGCAGATTGCTACGTAATGGTGGGGGCTGTTTGTGTGATCAGTCAAGGGAAAGAGAGGGCATAATTATGATGAAACTCTCTTGTTTTCCTATGGTGCCAGCTTCTGTGTTTAGACACTGTTGCCATGGAAGCAGGTTGCTGCAGGTTGAAATCAAGCTGGGTGGTAACTTCCACATATCACCCACGTAGTGAATACAGGGCTTTCCAAGTTCTGAATGAAATGCTTCAGGCAAGTTCTCTACTCCACAATGATGGTTAGCAATGATTGTTTTGCCCAAGCTACATCAAAAAGCATTATTTAAAAGCCAGTATAGATATTACTGAGGTGCTGAGTCTAGCTTTAATTATCATGTCATTTGTGAATTTTATAACCTGCAGCTGGTTAAGTGACAGACATCACTACTGGAATTAAGTCACTAAGCTGAGAAGATGACAATACACAGCCACGCCAAGTTGACAATGAGGAGGAAAGATCTTTTACCAGAATGAATATGCAACGTCATAATGCTCCATCGTCAATGTTCATTTCAGTAGATTTAAATAAATTGTCTCTTAACTTTGTATGATAGTTTACATGACCTATGTACTGAGCATTTGTTAGCCTAACATGGAACCTGTTAACAAGACTCAAATGCATTGCACAAGAGCTGAAACTGGCAGCGTTTGGATTGGGATCAGAGAGGGTTGTTTTCACGTTGGTAATAAGGTGGAGAAGACAAGCTTATGGGGCAGAGGTTGTTTGTGCAAATGAAGTTATGCCTGCACCTGGACTTAATGGTGCTGTGGTTTTACAATGCACTTAAGGTGTAGGCTATTCTGAAATACTATCTGTCAACACTGGCTTGAGATTTCTTGAAAAAATGTGTTTTACTGAGAGGCTGAAGCTTCAGTAGACTGGGAGTGGTTGGGATTTTTGAGCAGATTGTAGTAAAAAGAAGTGGTTTCATTCTTGTTTAATATTTATAAGGAAGTGCTTGTAAGGGACTTTTTCCCAGGGCTCTGACATATTTATTGGTTGTATGTGTGGGCACTGGGTGGGGCACTTGTAGTGCATGTGATCCGCAAAGGGAGCAACCTTTTTTTAAAAGACGATCTGTTCCAGGATGTACGAGTCATTGCCAAGCCTGTATTCTAAGAAGTTGGGTGGAGAAAACAACTTTGAACAGCTGGAGATCTCGAGGTTATAATGACATTGCTAAAACAATGTATGGTACAAAGTTGCAGGAAGTTCACCTAGAGGTTTTCAGAGGACAGTCCGTGTTGCCTTTATTACTTCTAAAACTGATTATTTTTAGTACTTTTATATCTTGCATCCATTATGAGTTCTCCCAAGCCTCCTGTTGAAATGAAGTAATTTTACATCACGTCTATTTCATGAAATTGTGACAGTTGGTGTCCTGTTATCTGAAAACTTTCCTGCTGTGGAGAATGCTGCCTTGTTCACATGCAAGGTCAATGTTGCCTGTTCTCCTTGTTCAGCCTGCTGGTGAGAAAACCTAATGTCAGTGTTGGGCTGTGTAAAAAAAAATTCTTAAAGAGAGGATTAATGATCATTTAGAAAGGCAGGGACTAATTGGAGGCTGCCAATGTAGCTTTATCAAGGGCAGTTCTTGCATGACCAATGTGACTGAATGCTTTGAAGAGGTATTGAAGTGAATCAATGAGGGCAGGGCAATAGATGTGATTTGTATGGATTTTACTGAAGCCTTTGACACAGTACAACATTGTAGACTGATTCAAAGGCAGGTGGGATCGAGGATTCATTGGATCTAAAGTGGACTTAACCATAGGAAAAAGAGGATGGTGATAAAGAGGATATTTTTGTGATTGAAATCCTGTGACTTGTAGTGTCCCACAGGAACTAGTGGTGGGACCCTTGTTTGTAATATGCTTGAATAACCTGGATCTGGGAGACAGGATTAGTACATTCACACCTGACACAAAGGCTGGCAGAGTTGTTGTGGTGTTGAAGGCAGCAGAGAAATATTAATGTATTGGTTAAATGTGCTGAAATCTGGAGACAGAGTTTAATCCAGGCAAATGTGAAGTAATCAATCTTGAGAGTACTAATAAGGTTAGGACATGTACTATGAATGGTGGGTCTTGGAGAGTATTGACAGAGAGACCGTAGAGTCTCAATCCATAGATCCTTATTAGGTAATGCATGCAGATAATGTGCATATGATACATGCATAGGATGCAAGCCTTCATTAGTTAATGCACTGTAATAAGGAAGCTCTGCAGCAACATTAACAAACCTTGGTCGGCTCTTAACTGGAGTACTGTCTGCAGTTCTGGTCATAAGGTAGAGGAAGGATGTGATAGCGCTGGAGAGGGTAGAAGGATTCACCAGGATGTTGCTTGGGTCGAGTAGTTCAGTTATGAGGAAAGAGTAGAGAAGCTAGGTCTGTTCTCCCTGGAGTAGAGAAGATTAAGAGGGAACATGATTGAGGTATATAAATTTAGGATTTACAGAATGATCTGCAGGAAACTTCCCCATTGTCAGAAGTAGTTAAAACTGGGGACATACAGTAGGGTTGGAACATAGGCCAGTATACTCACTGGCCAAAACTGATGAATGGGGAGGATCTCATTGATACCTATCGAATATTGAAAGGCTGAGACAGAGTGGATGTGGAGAGAATTTTTCCCATAGTGGGGGAGTCTGAGACCAGAGGGCACAGCCTCAGAATAGAGGAATGTCCATTTAGACCAGAGATGTCAAGGAATTTCTTTAGCCAGATGGTGGTGAGTTTGTGGAGTTCCTTAAAAGAGATGGCTGTGGTGGCTAAGTCGTTGAGAATATTTAAAGCAGAGGTTTGATAAGTTGATTAGTCAGGGTGTCAAATGTTACAGGGGAGAGGCAGGAGAATAGGGTTGGGAGGATAATAAATCAGCCACAGTGGACTAGTGGAGCAGACTCGATGGGCAGAGAGGCCTAATTCTGCTCCTATGTCTTATGGTATGTATACATCATCCTACACTAGCCCGAGTTTCATTTTCTTGCATGTACTCATAGTAAAACACAAAATTACAATAGAATTTGTGAAAATCTATACACCAATGAATACTAACAATCAATGTACTAAAGATGACAAATTTTACGAAATATTAAAGATAGAACATGATTTGTGGAGTTCTTGAAAGTGAGTTTATAGGTAGAGTTTTATCAGGGATCTGAGCCTTTGCATCTTCAGAACTGATGAAAGCATTGTCAGGGGCCTCGGGCATGTATAGTTCTAAGGTTAGAGTTTGGTCTTGAACCCTGGGATCAAGCTTATTGACTGATTCAAAAGGTATTGGGCCCCAATTTAGCTCAGTGAATAACCTGGGGAATGATCAATGACATGTTCTCTCAGACAAATTCTGCCAACTTTCTCTGCGGCCTCCATAAACAGTTAATTGTCTTGTATGTGACTTGAATGGGAAAGGAGTTTGGCTCATCATTGTGATGTGCCAGGAAATGTAAGGAAATGGCCATTATATCTTTACCCAGGGTGAAATCCAATGGTTTCACACCAGCACAATGGAACTGAATTTCTTGGTCTATTTGTATTAATGTCAGAAGGGTATTTAATTTTCCTGAGAAAGCAAGTTGCATAGATAGAAGCTGCAATTTATTAAGTGGCTTTCTGCATCTTAATGTGGACAAAGCTGTGGCATGTAGCATTCAGTGTAGGGAAGAGTAAGATTGGCCATGATTTAACTGAATGGTAGACAGCCTTGAGAAACTAAACAATTCACACCAGCTCACCTCAAACTACTTGATATGATTAGCAATATTGACTCAATAGAAGAAAAGGTGTTCTTTCTGAAGAAGTCTGATTTGCTGCTGGAAGTTTTGCAAGGGCATACTAGATTACAAAAATGGTTTCTCAGCTACAAGATGCAGTTCTCCATTCACGATCCAGTCCTTGTTTCAGGTGATGAGTCTTGCAGCTGTAAATATCTGAATATCTATTCTTATTTATGTTCATTGTCTCCTATGTAGTGAGCAATTGATTTCAAATCTATGTCCAGATAATGAACAAGACAAAACTTCAAGGCCACATTCATAAATAAAATCTTAAATCTCTTGAGGTTTTTATAGTCTTTCACTTGCTGAACATTTGCTGAGAAAGCCCCTCTTCATGTAGAATTTCTTTCTTGTCACTTAACTAGGCAAATCTGGAATGGAATGCACAAGAACACAAGAAAATAGGAACAGAGGAGACCCACCAGGTCCCTCAAGCCTGCCCCATATTCCAAATGATCATAGCTGGTTTACGCCAGACCTCAGCTCCTCCTTCTGGACTTTAGCACCTCAGTATTTCAAAAATTCATCTATATCCCCTGTAAATATCTCCAAATATGATTCTCCACAACTCCTCTCTCTATGACTCTTCCTCAATCTAATCTGCTGTGGTAGAGAATTCCAGATATTCACTACTCTCTGCAAGAAGAGAGTTCTTTTTATCTCTTTTAAGTAGCTAGCTTCTTATCTTGAAACTGCCCGCTCATTCGGTATTCTCTCGCTAGTAAAAATGTGTTGGATTCTACCCTTTTAAGCCGACTTAAGAACTTGTGTGTTCCAATATTACGATTGCTCATTCTTCTAAACTCCAAACTATATAGACCCATTTTTTTTTATCTCTGTGGTAATGTAGAATTGGTGATACAGTGACACAGGAGATGTAGTGAGTAAGCTTACTTAGACTAGGAGTTGGTTTATTGGTCCTGGTGAAGAAGTAATGAGCCTTGTGGAGTATTTTGTTGTTAGACTTCATTTGATATTTTAAGTAAAATCTACTTATTAAGTGATTCATTTAAGTCTTTTATAGATGTACAGCAGACAAATTGGCCTTTGTCCCACTGTATCCATGCTAACCATCAAGTGCCTATCTATACTAATCCATCTTCCACCTGTGCCTTGGTGTTTCAAGTGCCTGCGTATGTGCTTAAAAGTCACAACGCAGTTGTCTACACCACGGTCTCTGGCAGTTTCTTCAGACTGTAACCACCCGCTCAGTGGAAAAAAAGTTTTCCTCTCCCTCTCTTACTCCTCAGCTTAAACCTATGCTCTCTGTCATTAGATGTCTGGGGAAAAGTTTCCTATTATCCACCCTCTCTGTGCTCCTCATGATTTTGCACACCTTCATTGGTTACATTCTCAGCCTCCACCACTCCAAGAAAAGCATATCTAGCAATCTATTCTTCTTTGTAGGTGAAGAGTTCCATCCCAAGGAAAATTCTGGCAAATCTCCTCTGTGCTCTCTGCATTGCAGTTATCTCCTTTCCATTGTGCGGCAACCAGAACAGCACACTGTATTCTTGGTGTGGCCTAACCAATGTTTCATAAAATTGTGGCATGACTTCCATACATTTTAGAAGGTCAGCTATCTTCCCTACTTTCCCTATCTTAGCGGTCTTTGTGGTCGATAGACTTGTATGCCAAGGTCCTTCTATTCCTCAATACTCCTCAGAGTTATTTTTTCCCTCTTTTTTTGGGATGAGAAATATTTCTGAAGATAAAAAATGTTGTCTTATTTCCAACACAATTCCCCATAACCATATGATAAGCTGGCAATGAAAACTGGGTGATTTGGAAAGAAGTGCGTTGGTGAAAATTAAACTGAAACAAAAGGTCTGACATTTCGGGTCAAAACTCTGCATCAGTTCTGGTGTAAGGTTTCAATCAAAAATGTCAACAGGTCTTTCCCTCCAATAGATGTTGCTTGACCTGTTGAGTTCCTACAGCATATTGTTCCTTGCTCCAGTTCTGGCATCTGCAGTCTCTTGTATCTCAAACCTGCTTGAAGATGAAGTGGTGTTTACATTGCCATCTCCACCAATGAGCTGGGAATGATGTGCTTTTTTTTATTGCAACTTCGCTGAGTTGTGTTTATGAAAAATGTTGCTCACTTACAAGTTTGCGTAATAAACTAGCAATAGTATGATAACCGGAAAGGTTTGGGGGTTGGTGAAATATCAAAAGTACTTCAGATTTGTGAGAAATTCCTGTAGATTATTTAAGAGAAATTGCATGTTATTCCTGAAACATCTTATTTTGCACTGATACATGGGTGATGCCTTGTGCCACCATGTTAGAAATAGGAAACGTGAATTGTTCTAGTTAAGTGAAAGCCTATTGTGTCTGGCTGGTAGTTTTGCTGTTTATAGAGTAGTAAAACAAGCATTTCAGCCCAATATATTTGTGCTGACTAAGGTGCCCACCCAAGTTAATCCCATTTTGTCCACATATCTTTCAACCTTCCTCTACGCATTACTTATCCCAATGCCTTTTAAATGTTGCTGACGTACCTGCCTCAACTACTGTCCCTGGCAACTTGTTCTATATACACACCACCTTCTGCATGAAGAAGTTGCCCCTTAGGTTCATTTTATAATTTCCCGCTATCACCCTAAACTTGTTTCTTCTAGGTCTTGATTCCCTTTCCCTGGGAAGACATTTGTGTTCTATCAATAGAGGGAGATTTTTTTTAATATGACTTAAATGTTCCTTAATTCTTTTAATGTAAAGCAAGTATCAAGAGAAGAAAACTCCAGCACTATGCGTCAGATTCCGATGTATTGATCACGTGCATGGAAACATACAGAGAAGTGCATCATTTGCATTGACAACCAATACAGTGAGGATGTGCTGGGGGCACCCCAAAGTTTCACCACACATTCCGGTGACAATAAGGCATGACTACGATGCTTGGCAGAACACAACACAGCAAAACAGAAAATACCAAGTAAAAGTGTTGTCATTATCGAAAGTAAGATGAGGTGTAGGGGTAACGGGCATGGAAGACGAATATCAAGTGGCACTCTCAACCTTCCTTGGAACCATGGGCTAAAATAAATACTTGAGCTATAGAACACCATCAAAGTTGAATTGAATCAGAGTGTCACTAAATTGGGAAGCAGTGGTTATTGCAAGGTTTTGGGTATTAAGACATCGCAGAGAGCGAAGCAAATGAGTAGTCAGATCCTAGGAAAGAATGAGTAGCAAAATGGCAGATGTTCGGGGCAAAGGAAGAATACAGTAAAATTCTGATAATCCGCATGGAACTAGCAGACTTTCCAAAGTATTGGATAGTATTTCTATTAAAACCTCACCATACTTTTAATTGATTTTTTTTGTTTACGTGTTACACTATTATAATAAACTTTGCAGTGAACCAAATAGGCTGAAGGGAGTGTAAGAACCAATATTCATCCTATTCCAGATAAACAGGAAGGAAATGTGGCAAACAGTACTGGATTAGCAAGATGCCAAACTATCCATTATTTCTGATCAGTGGAAACAGGATTATCAGAGTTTGACTGTAATTAGTCTGATGTACTTTCAGTTTGAGGACAATGAGAGAAGTATTTCAATGATAGCAGAGGAAGAAATGTTAGCTGGTTGTTGAAGACCAAGTTTGCCCATCAGATGATTGAAGGAGCTTGATCGCAAGTGTAGGAGGAGCTCTTTGAGATGTTGAATTCAAATTTGGGTGGATTCTGGCTTTACAGAAAATGAAATTTGAGAGGTATGAAACATTCTTCTTTGATATAAAGAAGAAAACAAAGTTTCTTTCGTAACCTTTAACAGATGAGGCTGTTTCACATCAGTTCTGAACAGATCAAATAGTTGATAAGCCGGGCAGGACTGAGGTATTCGCTGCTTGGTTTCTTTATAACTCTTAAAAATGGACAATGAACGTGATGTTCACCATTAGTGCAAAACAAGTGGAAATGAAAAGTAACACTGCAGAAGACTGAACAAAATGTTGTTGTTGCCCCACTGTGAGAAAAATGTTTTCCATTAAGAGAACACTGATGATAGTTGCACTAGCTTCATGCAGTATGAAGGGTAATAACAGAATAACATCACTAACAGCAGAAAGTTAGAAAGTGTGCCCTCGTTAATACTGCTGAACAATGTGGTTGCACTCGATGTAATGCAGAGGAGATTTCACCAGGATGTTAACTGGACTGGAGAACTTTAGTGTCAGGAACAGACTGGATAGGCTGGGCTTGTCTTCCCTGGTGTGGATAAAGCTGAGGAGAGGCTAATAGTACATAAGATTGTGAGAGGCAATGATGGGGTAAATGGCCGAATCTTTTTTCCCTATCGTAAGCGTATCAAAAGAGGGCATAGACTTAAGATGGGAGGATAGAGTTTTAAAAAAGGATTTGCGAGATTTTTTTTTGAAACGGATATCTGAATATTGTTACCAGAGGAACTGGTGGAATTAGATACATTCACTTTAAGAGGCATTTTGGCACACGCTTCAGTAAACAAGGCATAGAAGGATGTATATCTAATGTAGGCAAATGTGATTAGTGTAGCTGGGTAAAAGGGTTGGCATCGCTGTGGTGCACTGAAGGGCCTGTTTCTGTGTTGTACAAATCTATAACTCCACATCAATTCTCACCTTCTGATTCCATACTAAACCAAATACAAACTTGCTCTAATCTCATTTTATTCTCTTCACATTCCCACCTGCACACTAGGGCCAATTTATGGTGGCCAGTTAATCTATGGACCTGCATATTTTGGGATTGTGGGAAGAAAGCAGAGTGCCCTGGGAAATTTCTTCCAAGGTCACCAGGAATGAGCAAGATCTACACAGATAATACCTGAAATCAGGATTGAACCCAGGTCACTGGAGCTGTGAAAGAGCAGCTCTTTTAGCTGTGCTGCTACAAGGTTTCTAATAATGAATTGAGGAAGTGAAAATTGGGTAGAATAGGGAAGGACTTCATGGTAGATGTCGTCACAACTGTAATGCAAATAGAATGATTTTGGAGGAAACGTAGAGGATGGCTTAAAAATCCTGTTTTACTTAAAATGGCTGAATGCCTGACTTAACTGAGACTTTTCAGGTGCACAAGTGATTCCTTTGACTCACAAAGGAGTAATGATTCACTGAAGGGTTCAGAGACTGAATTACGAACCTGCTAATCTTATGCGAGTGATGGGTACGGTTGAGCAAAATATCATGGGGTTTAGAAAAAGTTCCCATATTTTAGTTTAAAAGACTGATTTCTTCTGTTCAGCTAGCTCAATAATTTGTATTCAAGAGTGCAGTTAAAGCCATTACTTCTAAATTTTCTTGTGGAGGAGGAGGAGTGGAGGCTGGTGCTGAAGTTGGTTCACTGCCTGAAGTGTTTGATGGGCTTCTGGGCTCCTAATGACATTCTTTGTGGACCATCGTAGGTCAAGGAATGTGCTGTATTCAGTCTGCACACTTTTCTAACACCCCACATCCTCAGTATGGAATTAATTTACTGCCCTGCACATCATAAATTGAGCTGGTAACCCCATTTTCTCAGAGCTAAAGCAATGAAGTGCAATTCCAATGATGTGGCATACAGTCATGCCACAGTTGCTTTTGACAGCTATCTCAGGTTAACCACCACAAGATTCACCTTTTGCCTGCGAACCACCTTTATGGTTCAAGGAACCATTCAGTTCCTCTCACAAGAAATATAAAATGTAATTGTGTGACGAACATGTTCCTGTGGTACAGTGCAATATTGAATTGACTTTATTTCTTACATCCTGCATATATGTGAGGAATAAAAACCTTTACGTTACACCTCCATCTGAATATGCAATGTGTAGATTAATCGTAATTTATAATAAATAGTGTCTACAGTAAGATATGCAACAGAAACAGTCAATATTGCTTAGAAATGCAATTGTGTCAGCGTGAATTAATCAGTCTGATGGCCCTTGTGGAAGAAGCTGTCCCGGAGCCTGTTCGTCCTAGCTTTAATGTTGCAGTGTCATTTCCTGGATGGTCGCAGCTGAAACAGTTTGTGGTTGGGGTGACTTGGGCTCCCAGTGATCCTTCAAGCCCTTTTTACACACCTGTCGCTGTAAATATCCTGAATAGTGGGAAGTTCACATCTACAGATGCGCTGGGCTGTCTACACCACTCTGCAGATCCCGGCAAATGAGGGAAGTGATACAGCCAGTTAATAGGCATTGCATGAAAAATACTTACTTTGTGAGTACTGTACTATATATCTGCTTATGGGTGAGAGTTTTACAGTAAATCCCAAATTTGAACCATCACTTTAAATTTCATTGCTGCCACTGAGTGGACAAACCGGGCAGAAATTTATTTAGCGGTCAACTTTAGTAGGACTTATTTCCATTTCCTTCTACTGAGTTAGGATGGCTGTTCAGGTCAGCCCGTAATTCATGTTCTGTGTCCTATTGATCTGAAAGCTGTAGCAGCAGTGACGGGAAACTTGTTGCTGAAGTAATTGGATAATAAGACCTGACAAAATTAATTTGCCTTTTCTCTGTCAAAGTGCCTTTTGCAGACAATGAGGGTGTGGACACATGACCTGCACATTTGTAAAACGAGTGCCAACTTAAGCATTGCCATGTATCTTTTCAGTAAAACATGGTTCCATTTGGAAAATCTGCAAAGAATGTTCTGTTCCTCGCCTTAAAGAACTTATTTTTATCCCATGTGTTAAGTAATGAGGGTGGTAGCAGGAAGCACAACATTACATTTGTTTAACAAAAACACAAAATGTTGGAATCACTCAGAAGATCAGGCAACATTTGGTTGAATCCTTATTTGCATGCATGTAATCTATGCTTCAGTTGCTAACACCTCCTGCTTCAATCTTCAGTAAAAATAACGAGAGCTTTCCCTTCTTTTGTCACCCTTCCCACTCTCTCTCCTCCAGCCCCCTCATCGCAAAGTTGGTTGGTTATCCTTGTATCTTTTAAATACCAATGGTTTTCGGTGGTTTGAAATCGGATAAATGCCGAGGTTTGAAGCCTCCACTGAATTTTCATTAATTTTAATCTAACTTTAATGCAGCTTAATGTGGTATTGTGCAATAATTGTAATGTAGTTGCTGATTTGAAAACTCTTCAGGCCAGGTTAGACCTGGTCTTTTTTTTCTGAGCAGAAGTGGTGAATTTGACTTTGTCAAAATCTCAAACTCTTGCAGTAAATAGATGCAGATTTTTTAAAATATGAGTGCAACTATTTACACTCTGTGTATGACGGGGGTCTGAGAAAGGGAGGAAGATTGGTGAATAAAACATGTACAATTTCCCTAGTACCAGCAACCAGGTGCCTGTTTCTGGGATCATGCCAGTTCAACTTGGGTCTGTCTCTGTGCCCACTGTTCAATACCCTAGACCCTTCCAGATCTGGTAATGATTCATGATACTGGTGGTGAAAATCCCATTGTTTGGGCTGATTTTCATATCACATCCATATTGTAAGTATGTTTACACTGGGTATAGTTGCGCAGAAAAATTTATTAATATTGTTGACCGCACAACAGCTCTAACATTGGTTTCTCATGCATCTGTGATCTTCAGCCTTGCATTACTGGCAATTGTACCTTTTAGCTGTTCAATCTGTCCTGTAGTAATCCTTTGCTAAATCTCTCCACTCTAAATCAATCCCCTGCTAAAACCTACCTCTTTGAACAATGATCAGCCACCCTGATATCTCTGCGGCTTGATGGCCAATCCTGTGAATCTTGCTGGGTGTCATGTTGATAGTGTTATATAAGTGTAGGTTGTTGTTAAACTTGTAATGAGTATCATCTTGTGTACTGAAATCTAAACCCTTGTCTTGTTCAACAGCACTCATTTTACTGCCGATTGACAGAGGACAAAAAATCAGAGAAATTCTTCAAGGTGTTTTATGACCGTATGAAGCTCGCACAACAAGAGATCAAAGCGACAGTGACCGTAAATACCAGTGACCTTGGTAATAAAAAGAAGGACGATGAGTCTTCAGAGAGGGATGTGCCTGTGCGCAGAAGAGGTGAGAGCCAATCGTGGGACTGGTGTTTTTGACCAAGTATTCATACTGTATTAGTCTAAAACAGGAACTAATTATTTATTCTAATTGTATGTGAAGCTGCTAATTTGTGGTAGGATTTCAGAAAGTAGTACTTAAAGTTCTATTTTGGGATGCCTGTGCTGCTTGTTGTGGTACCTTTACCTTCACAACAGATGAATCAACTTTAAGAGCACTGCAGCGGATTTAAAAGCTGTTCTGGTTGGAAATAAACATAAAAATGCAAATAGGTTCAGGGAAATTAAGAAGAGAAAACTGATCAGAGAGCTAAGTGAGGCCACAGTCAGTCAGTAGGTGTTAAAAACAGATTTGTTTGATTCTAAAAGGACAGTCATTTCATTCTTGTTTTGCTCACTGGGGGAACAGTTCAGACTGTCAGTAATTTGAAAAACAAGGCTTTTCTCCAGAGCTGTAAATACATGGAGCAACTTTTATATTTGTCTGGTTCTGCAAACAGGAAGTTTGTACATCTCTCTGAACTTTGCCCATCATCCCGAATGCCCCTTGGGAGCATTGGGTGGCAATGTGCAGGTTCAAGTTTATCACGGAGCTATTCAAGAAGATTTTTCTCTGCTGAAAAAATAACTAGATTGTTCTACCACAACTGAATAGATTTCAGTGAAATACAGCAAGCTTGAATGCCATTATTCAGAACTCTGCTAGCATCTTCAAATTTGCGTCTGTCTGATCTCTTGAAGACCAATCGGAAGCATGTGGCGACAAATACTCAGTGGCCACTTTATTAGGAACCTCCTATACCAAATAAAGAGGTCACCGAGTGTATATTTATGGTCTTCTGCTGCTGTAGCTCATCTAATTATATGCTTTGCATGTGCATTCAGAGATGCTGCTCTGCACACCACTGTTGTAATGTGTGGTTATTTGAGTTACTGTTACATTCCTGCTAGTTTGAACCAGTCTGACTTTTCTTCTCTGATCTCTATTTACAAGACATTTTTGCCCACAGAACTGCTGCTCACTGGATGTCTTATTTTCTTTCTCACTCCATTCTCTGTAAACTCTGGAGAATGCTGTGATCCAGGAGATCAGCAGTTTCTGAGCTACTCGAGCCACCCGGTCTGGCACCAACAGTCATTCCATGGTAAAAGTCACTTAGATCACATTTCTTCCCCATTCTGATGTTTGGTCTGAACAACAATTGAACTTCTTGACCACGTCTGCATGCTTTTATGGATTGAGTTGCTGTCACACAATTGTCTGATTAGATATTTGCATTAACGAGCAAGTGTTCAAGTGTAGCTAATAAACTGGCCACAGAGCGTATATTGGAATAATTCATGTCAGTGGTACCCATTAATTCCAGCTGAGATGAGAACATATAAAAAGGCATAATTTCAATATTGAATTAAAGTTTTGGTTTTAGGGGAGACTTTTAGCACCCTCTGCAAGTTATTTTAGACAGGAAACAAGGTAATAAACTTCCAGCTCAGTGGGTCTAAATTAATAAATAAGGATTTGTCTTAGAATTTTAATAATGGTGAATACAGTTGCAGCGTTCCATTGATTGATTATGGATAAGAACATTGCAGAACAGGTTTTATTTTGTGAATTAGTCAAATTAATATCACTGTTCATTCCAGTTAATTCAGCCAAAGATGAATATATGATTGCGATTGATAAATTCTTGCATTCCTACTTGGATGAGTTGGTCACCACTGTATCAAATCTATGTTAATTTGCCTTCAACAATATCACATAGATAATTTTAGATTTATTGAGCTATTATTTATCTGCTCACAGTTGCTGACCAGCAGTTGAGTCTTGTAGCTACAGTAACTGATTCATTTTAGGTTCATTAAGTGTTGCAGGACTATTCTGAAATAAGGTGTTAAAATATATTACGAACTCAGTTGACCAGATTCAGTAATTACCAAATAGGCAATATTTAATTGAAGCTTTAGTTTTTGATATCATTCTTTAGCCAGACATGGTACATGATTGACCGAGAAACAGGGAGCATTTGGGATCCAAGGGGAGGTGCCATGTTGACTCAAACTACCTCAGTGGCAGAAAGTAAATGATAAAGATTGACAGCAATGATTTGACAGTGGTGCGCAGGCATTATCTGTGGGATTCAGCATAAGGTCTGGTGTGCACATGGAATTGAACTTGGCGAAGTGTGGAGACAAATACAAGGATGTAATAATCTGTAGGACAGCGAGAAGTCTTCAAGAACAAAAGGATCACAGTACATGTCCCATTGGTCTCTGAAGCTAGAAGAACTGATAAATGCTGTTAAGGTGTAGCAGAGATACTTTTAATGTCGTAGAATGTGAGTGGAAATTCAGGTTGGAACTGCATAAAGTGCATGCTATAGGAGGACAGCATTTCGCTCTGCACTATATTATGGGTAGGTACTATAAGTACTAGAAAGTATAACAAGGGTGGTGTCAGTGCTAGAGTATAAAACAGCACAAGGGAGACAGGCTAGGCTGGGTCATTTCCTTTTTATGGACTTTTTACCAAGGAGTGTAAAATTCTGAATGGCCTAGATAGACTCAACAGGAATGTCCTGTTTCCCTTGGCTCCAGCTTTGAGACAGAGTTAAAGCTATTAGTAAAGGAAACAGAGGGTGGGGTCAGGAACATTTTATCTCAGAGTGGTGGAGATTCAAAACTTGCTGTCTGCAAAGACTATGGAAGCAGAAACCCGAATTATGTTTGAAACCAAAACAATCCTGAGTGGGTTCTTGAACTATTCTAACCTGTGCAGCAGAAGGCGAGGATGATGAGGATTAACTTTATTTGTCACATATACACCGTAACATACAGTGAAATGCATTGTTTGCGTCAAATGGAGTTAGCATGGATTGTGCTGGTTAGCTTGCAAGTGTTGCCGTGCTTCTGGCAACAACATAGAGTGCCTAGAACTTGTTCACCCATACATCTTTGGAAAGGGGGAAGAAACCTGAGAACCTGGAGGAAATCCACATGGTTTCAGGGGTGACGTATAATCTTCTTGTAGGCAGTGGCGGGAATTGAACACTGATCGGTGATCACTGATACTCTTAATAGCATTATGTTAACCAGCACCCTACACTACCGTAGACACTCAGTGGGAAATGGGATACGCTTGTTATGATTTGGCCAGCATTGATGTGATATACTGAAGGGCATACATATGTTATACAATTTCCACTTCTATTATTACACAATAAAGCTCGCTATCCTTTAGTCCCTGAGTAGAGTGCTCTGATCAGTTTTGGTTGTTGTGTATGGTGAATATGTTGAGTCTTCATTTGCTGGACAGTTGAAATTCTCCCAACTCTGATGAATAGGGTTTAGCTACTTCAGTGGTAATGAAGGAAATGGAGCAAAGACCAGAGGACGGAGTTCTGGTGCAATTTGATTTTGCAGTTCCTTCAATTATTTTGGTCTTGTCTGTCAAAGTGATCGAAGTGGAATGTTTCCAGCCAGCTGGGAGTTGTACAGTATGGAAGCAATCCTTCTGCCCAGCATATCCATGTTGACCAAGGTGCCTATCTGAGCCAATTCCATTTGCCTTCACTTGGCCCATATCCCTCCAAACCTTTTCTACTCATATACTTAGCCAAATGTCTTTTAAACATTGTAATTATACTTGCCTCGATCATTTCCTTTGGCAGCTCATCCCATTTACCCTCTGAATGAAAAAAAATGCCTCTCACATAGCCTTTATGTCATTCCCCTTTCACCTTAAAACTAGTTTTTGATTCCCTCATGCTATGGGAAAAAAAAGATTTTTGACAAGCTACCCAGCCTAAAATTCCTTATGATTTTATAAACTTCTATCAGGTCACCCCTCAACAACTTCTAGGGGAAGCAGACCCAGCCTATCCAGCCTTTCATTATTGCTCAAGATCACCAGTCCAGGCAGCAATACCCCTTGCATAGCAAAAGCCTATTCATCTGAGCTGTTAGTATTTCAACTGTCCAGCATCCAGAGACTTTATATATTCCTTGTTCACAGAAGCCAAAACTAATTACAATACTCTAGACATGGACTAAAGGATAGTATGATTTGTGTAATCATGGAATCAAATATTATATAGCATAAGGGAGCCATGATATCATTACTGGCCAAATCAAAATAAGCTTATCCTACTTCCTCACCTTTTGCGAATCTTTTCTGCACTCCAGCTAGCTTAATCACATCCACCTTATGGCATGGTAACCAGACCGTGGCTAATCAGTTCTTTGTGTTGAAATGCAGCCAAGGAACCTTCAGCACAACTTAGCGATGAAGTACGAGAGCAGCTATTGGAGGCCTCTGCTGCTACGCGGAAAGCCTACAACGCTTTCCGGAGGGAAGCCGACCCAGAGGACCACTTTACCGGCGCGGATGGTAATCCAGCTTCTGGAGAGAAGAACAAGGATGACGGAGAGATGAGTGCTGTAATAGCCATTATGCAGCCAATTCTTCGCTTCATGCAGCTGCTCTGTGAAAACCATAACCGAGATCTCCAGGTATGTGTATCCTGTTTTGAATGGATTTCTTGTTATGTCCACACAGCATTTTGTGTCCAAAACTGAAGTCAATGCCAAAGATGAGTTTGCATCCTAGTAGGGATTTTTGTGAAAAGATGATCTCTATTTAAAATGCTAAGCTTTCTAGAAGAGAGACAGCTGTCCTGCTTTCCTCTGATTGTCCTCTGGCTTGGAAGGTAACTGGCCGAGCCGGCTGGTGGCGCAACGACATCGGCGCTGGACCCAGGAGCAGAGGTTCCCGGGTTCGAAACTAGTAGGTTCCACCCCCGCGTATGCTTTCCATCCGTGCCAGGTTGAGTGTCGAGATCGCAACTGGACCTCGTAAAATAAAGGGAAAATACTGCGAAGATGTCTGTGTGAGGAGTGGCGAGTCACGCAGTCTCTCTCCTCTTCAGCGCCTTGTAAAAAGCCATGAAAAAGACATCATCACAGACGCACGCACGGACACGCAGACGCACATGTACAGACTCGCACGCGCCAAAAAAAAAGGAACGTAACTGGCCATGATTTGCAAGTGTGTCAGTATGCAGTGTTCTGTTAGAGGCTGTTCCAAAGTTTATTGTTGAAAACTTTTCTACATTTAACATGAACTGTGATATAGTCAACAATCCAAATTAATTCATTTGTGATTGTGAGTGTGCATATTGCCAGGGTGTCAAGTCTAACATCATATAAAAATATTTCAAATGTAATTAACTTTCTATTTAATACATAGATAGGAAACACAATTAGAGACAGTATATGTAAATAGAGAATATGGAGTACATATGTTCAATATTCAAAATTATGTATAGTGACAGTCAAGCAAATTGCGTTAGATTCTGACTCGTTGGGTACAGCTCAAGGACTGTTTTTGCAGTTGTACAGAAATAAATGATGGTTTGGCTGCCTCTTGCACCTTGAGGAATGGCAGTTAAATTCGTTATTAAGAAAGCCTAAATCTAAGTGCTTTAATTGCTGCTGTTATGTTTGGATAACAGTCCCTCTTAGCAGGTTTATTTAAAATCCGTGAACCCGATTAATAGTTACGCCATTCCAATCATTTCAAGGATCCTAGATAATTGATAGTCCAACCATCTAATGAATATTTGAGGTGAATAGGTCTAATGTCCTTTTTTTCTGATGCATCACCAAATTTTTGTGAATTAACTATCACAAGAAGTTTGTCATCTGAAGAAAACCGGGCTAGGTGAAATCTGTTCTGGCTTGCTTACATGGTGAGCCACCGAGATTTACAAGTTGTCGTAACAGTTTGATGAAAGTAATACTTTTATAAGTATTTCAGGTTCAGTGATTCACCTGATGAGATTCACCTTTCAAGCAAGATTGTTCCTGTTGGAACCAGGCACTTGATTCCATAGCTTGCCCTCTTCTCTCTGACAGAGGCTGTTGAGCTGCCAGTCAAATCTGCTCTCCTGTTTGTGGATCACATGGTAGCTTCCTCCAGCTGAGCTGAAATAAGTTCAAAGTATATTTATTATCCAAGTACGTACGTGTCACCATATGCTACTTTGAGATTCATTTTCTTGCAGGCATCCACAGTAGAAGAAATGCAATAGAATCAATGAAAATCTACGCACAAACAAAACTGACAAACAACCAATGTGCAAAAGAAGGCAGACTGTGCAAATACAATACATGGATAGATAGATAGATAGATAATATTGTGAGCATGAGTCCTTGAGAATGAGCCCATAGCTTAGGAGTCAGTTCAGAGTTGAGGTGAGTGAGGTTACCCACAGTGGTTTAGGAGTTTGAAAGTTGGTCTCAGTGAGGGAGGCCATTCCAGAATTTTATGAACGTCACTTGAACTCTCAACAAAACTGTTCCATCAAGATAATACGGTATGCAAGGCATGACATTTTAAAAGACATTCAGCTCCTCCTTTCCTGTCGGTTCGATGAACCTTTCCCAAATATGCTGCCTTTCAAGTCTTCTGCCACAAAAATGTTGATTGAAACATCAAGCATAAATTGGCCTGAAGTTTCTTAAATATGAGACTCAAGGAGCCTGCTAAGCTTTTGAGTATGTATGTAAGAATGTATAAGAGCAGAGAAAAACCATAAATAGTCAGTCTCTTCAATATTGGGTTTCTTTCACTTAATTATGGCCATCATTGATTTCTGTTTCTCAATAGTAGCTGCTGGTGAGCTTTGGGTGTTCCAGGCAGGATTTTGATATATTGATAAACTTTATTCCTAGGTAATAGGAGAAACTAGTTCAGTGATGGGTTCAAACTTGTGAAACTTCCTTGTCTTTAGGACCAATGGAAAGCACTTCTGGGATTTGTCTTGGCCTTCATTTGCGAAATTTGTCTAAATTTGAATAGAGGGAAACTGTTTTACAGTAGACATCTGCATGAACTGTAGGGAAATATAGATAGTCATTCTTGTTGCTAAATCAAGGCAAAAATGACTTGCTTTACCTTTTAATTTACTTTTGTTGATCTACCAATTGTAAATGTATTTTAACCTGTGAAATCTTTGAGGATTCCATTCATCCGTTGTATTTCACATTCATTCTAAGATATTGCAAAGTGCTTCACAATCAGAGATATCTTTGAAATATGAAAAATGCCATAGAGTTACTGTACCATCCAAACTGCCTAGCCTGTTTGTGTAAAAATGATAAACAATTCAGTATAAGCAATGTTCACAACCAGTGTGAAAGTAACTGCTCAAAGTGGAGAAGTATTCAGGATGGCTCTGAGAATCCCAGGCCCATTCTGTGTGTAGACAGTGGAAGGAATGCACTCCCTCAAACTTCCCAACCATCAGGCACCTCTGCTCTTGCCCCATCTCTCTGGAAAAGTCCGAGTCTGTTGGACTCATCCATCACCTTAGGATCAGTTGAACTGAGTGGAAACAAACTGTCTTTGATTGGGATGGGGTAGGGAAATACCCAAGAGGAGAAAGATGAAAATCCGACAATCCATTCTTGTAGTGATAACAGAAGGGTAAATATTGGTCCGAATACTGGCTTATAGCACTTGCTTTTGTTTCTACTATTGCTATCAGACTGCCTGGTCCATCTTATATACTTATCCAACACGCATCATCTCCTATCATGTGGCAGTTTCTCAGATTTGATCTGCAAGTGGCAGGTCAATAAAGGGTGACTTCATCCCCAAACCTTCTCCTTCAGAAGTTGATAGAGTTACCAACTGAGTCATTGCGGGCAGTGGAATTTAGAGTTTGGAAAGAACAGGTAAGGGCTGTTTTACTGGCGATCAGAGCCATGTCCAATCAAATGAGTTAACAGCCATTTTATTGGTGGTTTCTTATGAAGTTAAATGTTTCACAAGTTTGTATTTCAGTTGAGTGTATTTGTGTACAGTTCTGGCAAATGACTCTTGTAAATGATTGTTCTTTTAATCACAGCTTGACAAGTTAAATTATCCATTTACTTTAGTCATGAAATTATTCCTACCTGGGAGTAAATGACAAGTCCATGTAATACGTAATCTGCTTCTGCTCGAATTTGTTCCCACTTCTGGAGCTTCTCTTTTTGTTCCTCTTTGTTCCCATTCCTCATCGAATTTTGTTAGTGCTCTGAGGAGTATGGGTCTTCTTCTGTCCTACCCTCATTATGCAGGTACATCAGACACCCCTTTCTTGCTGTCATCTTCCCTTCAGTATTATAGTACTGAATTAAGTTGCATGCCATCTTGGTCAATGTCTCCCATCCACTACATAATGTACTGGGTAGGCACAGGAGTACATTCAGCCAGAGACTCATTCCACCGAGATACAACACAGAGCGTCATAGGAAGTCATTCCTGCCTGTGGCCATCAAACTTTACAACTCCTCCCTTGGAGGGTCAGACACCCTGAGCCAATAGGCTGGTCCTGGACTTATTTCATAATTTACTGGCATAATTTACATATTACTATTTAACTATTTATGGTTCTATTACTATTTATTATTTGTGGTGCAACTGTACCGAAAACCAATTTCCCCCCAGGATCAATGAAGTATGACTATGACTATAATGATCTCATATTTGCCTTCAATTGATGGTGTGGGATGGGCTATGTGTGCCCACTCAGCCAATGATTTTTTTGCCCAGATTTTGGAATGGGTTTCAAGCCAAGACAACTAACTCAACTGTGATGCTGATTGAAAGGCTTCATTTTAATTCATTGATCAGAAAATGCGCTCTGGAACAAATGTAAAATAAATAACGGTAAATATCACCCATTGAAATGTAGTCCTTGGGGAATGAAATGCAAATTATTCTTTCATAATCAAAAACTAATAGGGAATTCAAATTTTACGTGGACTGTTTTGATTATGAAAGTAATGTAAACTTGGAGAGCTGACTTTCACAATGCATTAGACCTCTAGAATCTGAATTTTTAAATAGACCTGCAGGTGCCTTCATGAGTGCTCTTTGACTCTGGATTTGACCTGATGGAGTTTTACTCAACCTCTGGCCACTCTGACATGGATGTGTTTGATGCTAATAGTCCTTGTCCAAAAGAGAAAAAGATGTTATTTATAATGGAAAGAGCACAATAGGAGCAGGAGCAGGCCATTCATCCCCTCTGACCTGACCTGTCATTCAGTATGATCTTGGCTGATCAGTCCAGGTCTCAATGACTCTTCTGTGCCAGATCTCTGTCGTCCTCTATTCCCCAAATTATTCAATACATCACTCTCCTCTGTAAATACCTCCAGATTCCTTACTTTAAAGAATGACAGGAAAATTTCAGGAAATCGGGCAGCACAAGTCCTAGAGCAAAAGAGGTTCCTATTTGCTATACAGTCTTGTGTTGACAGGGAATGTGGGGGCGGGGGGAGCCCCTGGCAAGGAAGCAGCATAAATACTACAGGATGGTGATAAGAAGAAATGGCACCTAAAAGAATCAAATATATGAAGGGACACAAAATGCTAACTCGGGTACAGGGTGAAAAAGGTCATTGAAAATCGGAAACTGGAAATACTGCAATCACTCCGCAGATGTGGCCAAACCCACTGAAAGAGGATATTTCTGCCTAAAGGCAGATTGTCAGAACTGGGGAAGAGCAAGCCAATTAGTTTTATGTTGCGGAGAAGATGGGAAAGGGATAAGTAAGATGGGGCCAGGGTGGAAATAGAAGCTTTTCCTCTTGTGGTGTCTGTTCAGATTCAGTTTCTATTACTGACTGTTGTGCCTTATCCTGCAAAACTGGTAAAGAACCACAGTTTCAAGGAATAACAGTTGGTGATTGATCCTCTACTAAAAGTGGAGCATGCAGTATTATAGAGTTGCAATATGAAACATGAAGTCCTCAATAATAAAGATGTTTCAACAGCTTATCAAGACCAAATTAAATTATTGAACAAAATAGAGAAGACATTTCGGGCTGAGACCTTTCATCAGGACCTGACAAAGGGTCTCAACCTGAAATATTGATTATCCCATTACAGAGATGCTACCTGACCTGCTGAGTTCCTCCAACACTTTTATGCGTGTTACTCTGAATTTCCAGAATCTGCAGAATCTCTTGTGTTTAAAACATTAAAATTTAAAAATTGTCCTCATTTATATCGAACATGTCAAGAAATCTCATGGGAGAGAAGCAATGCATTAGAACACAGTTATAAGAAGGCCATTCAGTATTTCACAACTACTCCATCATTCAACAAGGTAATGATAGACTTTCACCTCTTGTCTGTTCCCATGGTAATCTCATATATTTTGATTACCATAATATCCAATTGTGGTATTGAATTACTGAGCCTCAACTGCTCTCCTGGGTAGGGTGTTCCCAAGATTTACCAGCTTCTGGCTAAAGAAATTTCTTTGTCTCAATCCTCAGTGGCAAACCCCTTACTTATGCTAGTGACCTCTGGTTCAGACATCCCAGCCATTCCATTTCTTTATTTTTGCTGTTGAGTCATGTAGCTATATTTCAGTACTGAAACATCACCTTCATGGGGCCACGAGTGGCATCAGTCATCCTGGCTTTAAGGAATGTAATAGAACACTACTTAATGCATTGTAAATTATTGCAAGAATAAAAAGGCATTGCATGGTTTAGTCTTGTCAATAATTATTATTATGAATATTGTTTAGTTTGATATACGTATATAAAAACATCACGTTCATGGGGCCACAGGCAACATTATTATTGTCGGTGGCCCCTTTCCATTTCCATGAGACATCATTGCTTCTATCCCCAGATCTCCTGGAGTGTATTCTTGTTCTTATTGACAAGCCCCACATTCCTGGGAAAATGCCCATGTCATTGGTGAGTCTAGAACTGGAGTTTAGACTCAAAACTAGACCTCGAGCACAGCAACTTGAGACTCGCTGTGGACAAGATCTAAGAGATCGTGGACTTTAGGAAGGTGCAGGTTGACCATTGCTCACTGCACAACTAGGGCTCCTCTGTGGAGAGAGTTAGGAGCACAAAGTTTCTGGGAGTGCATGTAATGGATGACCTGACCTGGACCCCAACACCATCTCTTTGGTCAACAAAGCACAGCCGCATCTCCACTTCCTGAAGAGACTGAGATGTGTAGACCCCCTCCTCCCCTCAGTTTTTACCATTGAGTGTGTCCTGACCAGCTGCATCATCGCCTGGTATGAGAATTGCAGGGCATCTGACCACAGGTCCCTACAAAGCATTGGAAGAACAGCTGAGTGGATCATCGCAGTCTCTCTTCCACCCATCAGAGATATTTATGGGGAGCGCTGCGCACACAGGGCCCTTCGTATCGTCAATGATCCCCCCAACCACCCAACAGTCTCTTTGACCCCCTTCCATCAGACAGGAAGTACAATAGTATTAGGAAAAGAACTACTCGGGTGGGAAACAGCTGCCTGCCCCAGGTCATAAGACTACTGAACTCCCTGCCACTGCCCCCCCCCCCCGGGCTTGTCATGTATGAAGTGCCAGAAGCGTTATACTGTTTACTTTTTAACGTGTTGTAAATGCTCATTATTTGTTACTTTCCTTGTGGTAATATTACTTTGTCTTGTGTGTGTGAATTACATGTCCTGTGTCTGGTACAGAGGAACATTGTTTCTTTGGGTGGTATACATGTATATGGTTGAATACTGACCCTGAAGTTGAACTTGGATTAGAGGTGGTAGGATAAGAGTGAAAGGTGAAATATTTCAGGGGTACCTGAGGGAGGATCTTTGTTACTCAGAGGGCGGTATGAGTGTGGAAAGAGCTGCCAGCAGAAGCACTGGGTACGGATTCAATTACAACATTTAAGAAAAATTTGGGTAAGTACATTGGTGGGAGAGCTGTGGAGGGCCGTGGTATAGGTGCAGCTCAATAGGACTAGGCAGAATACCAGTTCGGCATAGATAAGATGGGCCAAAAGACCTGCTTAGGTAGTGCTGTGTGACTTTCTATATGAAGTGCGCCTCTGTTGTGATGTAGAGGAAATAAGCAGCTAATTTTTGCAGAGCAGGATACCATTAATGAGCAGATTATCTCCGCTGGTTGACTCAAGGGATAGAAATGAGCCAGAAGTAAGTGCTACAATATTGAGTTATATTATCACTTTTCCCTGCCAAGGTTTTACTTTTAAATGAGCTTGCTGATTTCTCATTTAGTCTTTCATCTACCATTGGTTTACTTTTTACCCCATAGAAAATGAGCTCAACAATGCCCTTTGTACTCGCTTTTACTGACAAAACGTGGAGGCACTTCACGAGCTCCACAGCCCCCGATGACCCTGTGATTTAATTCTGAGGCTGACATGAGAGCATCTTTCACCAGGGTGAACCCACAGAAAGCATTTGAGTCAGATGGGGTACATGGCTGAGCATTGAAGATCTGTGCGATTGATTGGCTGGAATGTTCACTGATATCTGTAACCTCATGCTGTGGCAGTCTGAGGTGCCCTGCTGCTTCAAGCTAGCTTCAATTATGCCAGTGTCGAAGAAGAATGTGGAACCTACCTCAGTGACAGTCGTCCACTAGCACTTGCATCCACTGTGATGAAGTGCTTTGAGAGGTTGGTGATGAAACTATCAACTTCTGCTTGAGGAGTGATTTGGATCTGCTCCATTTTCCCTTCTGTAACAACAGATCTATAGCAGATGCCAATTTATTGGCTCTTCACTCAACTCTTCAACATCTGGACAGTGATGATGCATGCATCAGGATGCCCTTTGTGGACTACAGCTCGGCATTCAGTACTATCATCCCCTCAAAGCTAATAGACAAGCTCCAAGATTTTGGCTTCAACACCTCCTCCTGCAACTGGATTCTCAACTTTCTCACTTGCAGACCCTAATCAGTACAGATTGGCAACATCTCTTCCACAATCTCCATCAGCACAAGTGCACCACAGGCTGTCTGCTTAGCCCCTTGTTTTACTTGCTTTATACTTACGACTGTGAAGCCGTGTTATATTTAAGTTTGATGGCGACAGCCAAATCAAAGGTGGTGATAAATCAGCATCTAGGAGGGAGATAGAATATCTGGCTGCATGGTACCACATCGACAACCTCTCACGCAGTGTCGGCAAGATCAAGGAGCTGATTATTGACTACTGAAGGAGGAAGTAGGACGTCCATGAGCCACTCTTTATCTGGGGATCAGAAGTGGAGAGGGTCACCAACTTTAAATTCCTCGACGTTATTTCAGAGGAACTGTCGTTGGTTCAGCATGTGAATGTCATTATGCAGAAAGAACGGCAGCACTTAGAGGGTTGAGAAGATTTGCTATCTTATATGAAACTTTGGCAAACTTATATAGCTGCGCTGTGGAGAGTATATTGACTGGTTGCATCATGGCTTAGTATGGAAACACCAATGCCCTTGAACAAAAAGTAGTGGATACTTCACAAATAAAGCCCTCCCCACGATTGAGCACTTCCGCAAGGAGTGCCATCACAAGAAAGCAGCATCCATCATCAAGGACGCCCACCATCCAGGCCATGTTCTCTTCTCGCTACTGCCCTCGGGAAGGAGGAACAGGAGCCACAGGACCCACATCACCAAGTTCGGGAACAGTTATTACGCCTCAACCTTCAGGCTCTTGAATTTAATTGGAATTATTTAAATCTCACAACCGTCCCACAATGTGAGGGAGTAAAAATCTTTGCATTATGACTCTGTCTCAATATACAGATATGTGAATTTATATGTCTAATGGCTTGTAGAAAGAAGCTGTCCTGTAGCCTGTTGGTCCTGATGGAAACAGCTGAAACAGTTTGTGGTTGGGGAGACTGGTGTCCCGGATGATCTTCCAGGCCTCCTTTATGCACCTGCTGCTGTAAACATCCTCAATGGAGGGAAGTTCACATCCACAGATGCGTTGGACTGTCTGTACCACTCTCTGTAGTGCCCAACGATCAAGGTTGGTGCAGTTTCCGTACCAGGCAGTGATACAGCCAGTCAGTATGCTCCCAATTGTGCCCCTGCAGAAGGTCTTGAGGATTTGGGGGCTCATGCCGAACTACTTCAGTCATCTGCAGTGGAAGAGATGCTGTTGTGCTTTTTTGCCACACAGCCAGTGTGTACGTCCAGGTGAGATCTTCGGTGATGTGTATACCAAGGAACTTGAAACCAAAGTTTATTTATTTATTATTCTTTTTTCCTTTTTTTTGTATTTGTACAGTTTGTTGACTTTTGCACATTGGTTGGTTGTCCGTCCTGTTCTGTGTGGGTTTTCATTGATCCAATTGTGTTTCTTTGTATTTAGTGTGAATGCCCGCAAGAAAATGAATCTCAGGGTTGTATATGGTGACACGTTAATAACTTTGAAATTTGAGCTTGGAAAATCTATCTGAAAACTTGATGGAGGAACAACCTGTAAGAATTAAACGTAGCACCTGCTATAACTTGCAATCAATTAAGAAAGTCAAGAAAATAATATTTTTCTTTTTATTGTTTCACTTCAGAACTTCCTGCGATGTCAAAACAACAAGACTAACTATAACCTGGTCTGCGAGACACTGCAGTTCCTAGACTGCATCTGTGGCAGCACCACTGGTGGACTGGGCCTTTTGGGACTCTACATCAATGAAAAGAATGTTTCCCTCATCAATCAAACACTGGAAAGCTTAACTGAATATTGTCAAGGGCCTTGCCATGAGAACCAGGTATACGTTCAAGCCATCCCTAGGAGCAGCTGAAAAAGAATGTCATTTGTGATTTTATTTTTGTTGTGGAGCAGGCATTTTTTTGTTGGTGGCCCAGAGCTGGTTGCAGTACATTCATTATAATCCACAGAGGCATGTTTACAAATTCTCATGGGAAGACTGGGAAAATCAGGTTGTCACTGTGCTCTGGAAGAGCGTAAGGTAACAGAATCCTTTGGAGGTAGTGATCATAATACGATAGAAGTCACTCAGCAGTTTGAGAGGGAGAAACTAAAATCAGATATATCAGTATTACAGTGGAGTAAAGCTAAGCTGAGAGGCATGAGAGAGGAGCTGGTCAAAGTTCATTGGAAGGGGACGCTGGCAAGGATGATAGAAGAACAGCAATGGCTAGATTTAAGGGAGTAACTCAGAAGATTTAGGATCATTTCATCCCAATGTAGAAGCAGCATTCTAAAGGGAGGTTGAGGGAACTGTGGCTGACAGGGGAAGTTAAAGACAGCACAAAACCAACAAAGCCTACCAAATATTGAAAGTGCTATGTAAAGTGGATGTTGAGAGGTTGTTTCCAGTAGTGGGAGAATCTGTGACCACAGGGCACAGCCTCTGAATAAAAAGAATTCCCTTTAGAACAGAGATGAGGAGGAATTTTTTTAGCTAGAGATAGTGAATCTCATCTCTTGTCCCTGTAAGCTTGGACACCCGTGGAGGCCAAGTCATTGAGTATATTTTAAGCAAAGGCGTATAGGTTTTGATTAGTAAGGGTGTCAAAGGTTGCAGCGAGAAGGCAGGAGAATTGGGTTGAGAGGGATAATAATTCAGCCTTGTTGGAATGGCAGAGCAGGCTTAATGGGCTGAATGGCCTAACTTTGCTCTTGTGTCTTAACAGTCTTCGTATAGGAAGGCAAATTAAAGGTATTATTTCTATGCATAATTGTTTTTTTAAACATGGTATCAGATCACATAAACTGATTCATTACGGCAATATCTTCAATATTTCAAATCAAGTTTTACAGCTTACTTGTTATTCTTGGGCCTCTAGAATAGGTGTTCCACCCACAACCTCAGTAGTCAGAGAAGAGTATCACCACTGACACCATAATTAATTGCAAGAAGACTGTCTACAGCAATAAATGATTTAAACAACTTTTTGTCTCAGTCCCCTCTGTTGGGGTGCATAAAATATCTTCATGCAGGTAGTTTACAAACCACAGGTATTCAGATGTGGGGCGATTAAATACTGCTTCTGTGAATGGGAACATCACTAAATAAATGTTTTGGCTTTCCAAAGCTGCTGTTCCCTAACTTGGAAGCAGCAGCATAACTAAAATGACTTTATTTAACTTGTTTTCACAGAACTGTATTGCCACCCATGAATCAAATGGAATAGACATTATCATTGCACTAATTCTTAATGATATCAATCCTTTGGGAAAGAAGAGAATGGACCTTGTGCTGGAATTGAAGGTAAGCAGGGTGGGCAGTACAAAATTGATTACTTGAACTTTAAATTTATTTCCAGATGGTATAGATGCACCACTGGGAAGACCAGCAAACCTTGGGTTAGATTCCTCTTTGCTAAGTTGTTTAGTCTTTGATAGGGAAGAAATTGGACTGTGGTAGAAATTAATGTATGAGGAACCTGGTATTCTCCCATCAAGTTTCCATGATGTCAATACAACTGAGTACTATATGGTGATTAGAAAATGGCAACTGCTGCAATTATACATCTTTTGTACTGAATGCTAAACCAACTCCAGACTTTACCTGCCCTGGATCATTACTTGGTGGCATTTCCACACAACGCAAGGCAGTGTTGGTCTGATTAGTTTCTTTAGCCACCTTAGGACTCAACAAAACTAAGCGGAAGTAAATTTGCCTTGATTCCAAGCGATTGCCAGAGCAGAAGAAGAACTGATGACCAGGGAATGAGTTCATCCAGTCTCATCCTTGTACTGGGCTTCTGGATGGCAATTGAATTGCATGAGAAATGAAATACTTGATTGTCATTATTATAATATAACTATGTCATAGCAAAATAAAGTTGCATTACTTTTTGGCGATCAGAAGGTGCCTGGCACGCAATACCAAGGGAGGTGGTAAAAGGAGGTATGATAGCAAAATTTGAGGCATTTGGGCAGATACATCAACAGGCAAGAAATAGAAGAATGCAGGCAGGTGGGATTAGTTTACACAACACAACAAAGATCGTTATAGCACAGTACAGGCCCTTCAGTCCATGATGTGCCGACCTTTAAACCTATTCCAAGATCAATCCCTCCTACATAGCCCTCCACTTTTTTTCTTTTATGCAGGAGTTTCTTAAATGTCCGGAATATTTCTGCCTCTACCGTCACCCCTGGCAGTGCATTCCACGCACCCACCATTCTCTTTGTAAAGATCTTACCTCCGGCTTGGCATCACGGTCAGCACAAATGCAGAAAGAACATACAACAGTACAATACACCGTAGGAGTAGGCCCATGAACCTACTTTGTCTATGTTGGCCATGATGCAAGGTTAAACTAATACCTTCTGCCTGCATGTGATCCATATTCCTCCATTCCCTGCATGTTCATTTTCCTGCCCAAATGCTTCTTTCATATCTCCTCATTCATATCTGCTTCCAATACCCTTGGCCATGCATTCTGTGCACATACCATCTGCTGTGTCTTTTAAAAAAGAACTTGCCACCCACATTTCCTTTAAACCTTCCACCTTAAGGCTTTTGACATTTCTACCCTCGGGAGCAGACTCTGCCTATCTGCCCTATTTAAGCTTCTCATAACTTTACAAACATCTGTAAAATCTCCCCTCATCCTCTGATGCTTCAAAGAAAACAATCTAAGTTTGTTAAATCTCTTATTATTGTTAAATCCCTCTCTCATATAGGCAGCTTCCTGGTGTACCTCTTCTGTGCCCTCTCCAAATCCTCTATATCGTTCCTGTAATGGGGCAACCAGAACTGCAGATATTACTACAAATGCAGTCTAACCAAAGTTTTGTATAGCTGCAACTTGATTTACTGACTCCCACACTCAATGCCCCACTCTTCCATGTTCAATGTCTTCATAACGGTCACCTTTTATCATCTATTCACAAGTCTCGCAATTTGGCTAGTTACTAATTAATCCTCTGGTTTGAGTGTAACAGTGATTGGCTGAAAAGTTTGCCATACCTGATAATTATCTGATTGTAATCTTAAAATGTCATCATGCTTGTCAGAGTTCGACTGCTACAAGAAATGTCACTTTTCTATACACTAATGTGGTGATTTTTTTGTAAAAACAGAATAATGCCTCTAAGCTGCTGCTGGCAATAATGGAAAGTAGACATGACAGTGAAAATGCAGAGAGAATACTATACAACATGAGGCCCAAGGAGCTGGTAGGGAGTCTTTATTTTTCTTGAACATTATGTTCCACCTTCCAAGAGAGATTGTTGATGGAAATAATTATTCCCTAGGTGGAGGTGATTAAGAAGGCATATCTGCAGGGAGAGGTGGAGTTTGAGGAAACAGAAGATGGTGAAGATCATGCAGCGTCACCCAGGAATGTTGGCCATAACATTTACATTCTTGCTCATCAGGTAAAATAATGACATCAAACAAGAGCTCACTCAAAGTTAATGGGGAAGAAAAGCAGCGTGTCCACATTAGTTCGAGAGAAGGGAGTGGCAAGAACAACAGGATGTTGACTAGCTTCTGTCTAGTTGTTTAAGCCTCTAAGATATTTTGTGTGTTCCAATATGTTAAACATGACATTAAAGAAGTGGAAATTTAAAAAATGTAGATGCTGGAAATCTGAAATGAAAAGAGAAAATGCTGCCAACAGTGTCTACAGAAAGAGAAACTGAGTGAAGAGCTTTCAACCTGTTATGTTTAGTGTATCTTCCTCTTCCCAAATATGCCACCTGACCTATTGAGTATTTCCAGCATGTTTTGTTTTCATTGTAAAGCTAAATTTGTTTCCATTTTTCAGTTGAGAAAAACGTCTGATCCTTGTAATTTAAATTTACTGCCTAGCATGTTTAATGTCTAATGTCAAGACAGACAAAATTCCTTTTGAGTTTTCATTACCATGAAAAATGCTCATTGCATCTTGCCACACTCAAGGCTGCCCTTCCTGATGTCAAGTTTGATGTGTGATCCTCCAACCTGAGTGTGGCCTCATCACGAGAGTAGAGGAGGCCATGGATTGACATGTTGGAAAGGGAAGTGGAAGTTAAATGGGTGGCCACTGGGGGATCCCACTTTTCTGGTGGACGGAGCGTTGGTGTTCAGCAAAGCAGTCTTCCAGTCTACGTCTGTGATGGGTGAGACAACTGACACAGACAGAAAACGAGTTACCTGATGTAGAATTCAGTCCACAAGGTTGCAATATGGTTGGATGAACAGTGAGCTGGGTTTGCACTGGACCTGCTTGTAACAGTACAGCAGGCCACAGATTGGTGGGTCAGAGACAGAACTGAAAAGAGAATTAAAATAGCAGTCAACGTGGAAACTCTGTAATGTACTTTTTAATTCTGAAAGGTGTTCAGCTTGAATCATTAACGCTGTTTCTTTTCCCACCAGTGTAACCTAACCTCCTGAGTATTTCCAGCAATTTTTGTTGTTATTTTAGGTTTCTGGCATTTGTATTTGTTTTTGATTGTCATCTCCAAGATTTCCTGAAGAGATGAGATGACAGAGCTACCCATGTACATTTACTGGTAAATGATTGTTTTTGAAGAAAAGTAACAAGGTTCAACAGATAAAGCAGTTTATTACGTGGTTATAAGCAGATCACATGTGCAGGAACAGTGGTCAAAAGGTAACGGCGGAGACGTGTCATTTTTAAAATAAGATATTTCAGGTTATTTTTGAACTGGAGCTCCAAGGGATGTGACAAGTTTGGACCTGTACTGTCAACCCAAAGATATGTTCACAAGACAGTACAATACTCAGAATACTCTACTTTGTATGCCATATGCCTTTGACTTGCGTTAGGAAATTGCTGTGGTTTGCTGATGCAATGTGCAACAAGAACAAAAACACTCAACAATTATACAGGATAAGGAATTATATAAAAATGAAGTTTTAGAAGTACAGATGTGGGAAAGTGTGCATATATACATAAATATCAGTATGTATTTCCAATGTAAACACCAGTATGAAAAGTGCATTAAGGTGTTTACTGTGCAGTGACTGAGATAGAGGGGGGGTGGGGGCTAACTAGAATGGTTGATCAGATTAACTGCCTGTGGGAAGAAACTGCTCTGCTTTAAATCTACATTACTCTTGCAGTTGGCACGTCACAACAAAGAGCTACAACAAATGCTGAAACCTGGCAGTCAAATGGGTGAAGGAGATGAAGCTCTGGAGTATTACGCTAAACACACTGCTCAGATTGAGGTCAGTCCGCAGGAAATAAATTGATAACTGGATGTTGTCTTACTTGCAAAGTCCTTGGTTGCAGCCTTGGTGTGTATTGAGGAATGCACTGATGTTCAACGTGTGTTCAGAAATATCCTAGTGAAGGGTTGGTGAAGGTCTAGACACAAAATAAAACCTAATCAGGCAAGTCATGCTAGTTGGGTTGTGGTTATGACTCAAAAGATTATTTGTTTTGGAGTGGGGGGGGATCTTATCTTGGAAGTGGTGCAAGATAATACAGGATGGACTTGAGTCACACAGTAACCTTTAGCTCTCACTTGTGACATTTCAACAGCAGCAATAATTGACTAAGTTGGCAAATAAGAGCTGTAACAAAAGACCAAAAAGCAATAGAATAGATGAAGAGGAGGCTTCTGCTATCCCATGACCACACTGCTTGAAATGCAGGAGGCAAAGTGATGTAATTTTTTTTGTTTTTAATCATCAAATGCTACAAATTGGAGTTAAAACAGTCCAAAATCAGAGTCTGTTGTGATGGGTGGAGAGGATTAGGAAGGAGGGCCAACTGCTTGGCAACTTTGAACAGGAAAAGGCACTTTATGATTGTGCAAGCAAAGGTTAAACGCTGCTCCTATACAAAGCTGCCTTTTCTGGCCAGGAATCCAAGCTCCCATTTAGTTTTATCACCAGGGTAATCCCCCATGGTGTTGTACAGCAGCATGGTATGTATCTTTAATATATTGTATTTGAAAACTACTGATTCCCACTAAATTTACATTGAAACTTGCTGTTCAGCACTTGGCTCATAACCCTCTATGCCAAGGAAGTTCAAGGATTCATTTAGACAGTTCTTCAATGCTGTCAGCAGCTCTGCTTCCACCACTCCAGCTGTTCATTCCAGATACTTGCCACTGTCTGGGTGAAAAACCCTTTAAATATCTGCTGTGTATCTTACTCCTTCCCCTAAATCTTTTATCCTCCTGTTTTATTCACCTCTAAGAGGAACAGCATTTTGCAGCCTACCTAAGAGACGGTTAGTTTAATTTGTCACATATACATTGAAACATACAGTTAGGTGTTTGCATCAAATCAAAGCAGTGAGGATTGTGCCAGGCAGCCCGCAAGTGTTACCATGCTTCCAGCATCAATGTAACACGCCCGCCACTCACTAACCCCTAACTGTACATCTTTGGAATGTGGGAGGAAACTGGAGCACCCGGAGGAAACCCACACGGTCACGAGGAGAAGGCACAAACTCCTTGCAGACAGGGGCAGGAATTGAGCCCTGATATGACAGCTGGTGCTGTAATAGCACTTGGTTAATTGTAACACTGATGCTCCCCCCCCCCACCGCCCCCACCAACCCTCATAACCTCGGTTCCAGGAAAAACAGACCCAGTCTCTCCAGACTCTCCTCTTAACCAAATTGCTCCATCTCCAGAAATCCCTGGTGAATCCTCTCTCCAACACACAAAATCTCCTTTCCATTATATATCCACTGTAACCATATTAACTCATTCAGCTAGGGTTTAACCAAAGATTTTTAAACTTGGCTTAACATCCCTGCACTTGTATTCAGTGCCCCAACTAATGAAAACCAGTATGCAATATGCCTTATTAATCACATTATCTTCCTGTGCTACTAGCTTCAAGGATATCTGGACAAGCCTCTCTTTCTCATTACTTCCAAGGACCTCACCATTCATGGTATATATCCTCAGCCTTATTAGTAATCACAACATTCATTGCAATCTCTTGTGTCTCATCACATTTATTGTGATTAAACGCCATCTGCAATTTCTCAGACCACTTCATTGCCCTGTAGCCTAAACTACTGTCCACATTGTCAACAATATATCTCAATGTCATCCGTGAACTTACTGATCATATGTCCTCCATCATTTGCACATACTACAAACAACAAGGGTTTCTGCACTGATCCTTGAGGAATACTGTCAGTCAATCTCAAAGAATAATTTTGGGTGTCTGCTACACCCAAGCTAATTTAAATCGCATGGGCTGTGACCTTTTGGACCAGTGTCCCTTACTGAATCTTATCAAAGGCCTAACTGAAGTTCATGTAAACAACTACTAGTAACCTCATCAATACACTTAATTACCATCTCAGAAATAATTCTGGCAGATTGGTCAGTCAAAATCTGCTTTTCCAATGAATCGCTAATGAGTTCTTTAAAATAATTTCCCTACCCTTGATGTTAGGTTCACAGCCCTGTAATTGCCTGGCATTTCCCTGCTGTCCTTGAAAGGGACTGCATTTGCGATCCTTCAATCATCTGATACCTCACTTGTGGACAGTGAAGGTTTGATCAGAGCCACAGCAATCTTTCCTCTTGCCTGTCACAGTAGCCTGTGATAAATCTCATCTAGCTCTGTGAATTTATTCACCTTTAAGCCTGCTAAGACGTTGAGAGGTTTTCTTCCTTTTGTGAACATAATCATTTTGGGCCATTGGGCTCCATGCATAGATCAACTTTGTGGTCCCTAATGGGCCCTGCTCATTATTTCATTGTTCTTTTGTCATTAAAACATTTTTTAAAATTCTTTGAATTTACAATAATCCTCTCTGTCAGTGATATCCTTGTGACTCCTCTTTGCTTTCCTAGTTTCCCTTTGTTTAGTATCATCCTTCAGTAAGTGTATGCATCTACTACTAGAGCATCAAATTAAACAGCACAGTGCAGGCCTTCTGGTCAACAGTGTTTTGCCAGCCATATTGAAAGTAGTTCTGTGTTGTGATACAGATATTGAGTCACTGGTTAATGTTCTTCTGATTGGCAGGAAGGACTGTGGCTATTAATAAATGTGAAATCTGCCTGAAGATTATCACTGTCATCTCATGACTTCCTGAACCCCTACACCTAATTTAAAAGCACGGAAGGAACTATATTTAAGTGACAAAGTCTGATCAGATAATGTAGTTGTTTAGATATTTTTCTCTTAAGACTTAGGATGACATCTATTCCTAATCATGTCCCCACCATCTTTGAAAATTGAACATCTAAGCTGCTGGTAATTGTCGTCTTCTTTTGTTCTCTTTGAAACTGGCACCACCTTGGATGTCGTCCATGTCAACATTTGCAATCTGACTACAATCTACTGTACTTGCCTCCAAGAGTGAAAAACAAAAGGGTTGCTAAGTCAGGACATATCTGGAGGTTAATTGTAAGCAAGTAAAGGAACTAGTTGAAGGTTTTGTGAGTCATGCCCTGTACCTGCTCTGTTTTGTTTCTCCAATTGCCTGTGGATGGAACAACTGCAGGGACTTGGCACCGAAACCTTTGGTGCAGATTCTTCACATTTTTAATGAGAAGTCAGAAAGTGTGTGTATTTAAATCTTGGAGCACAGGCCTTCACACCACTGGATGTTGATGACCCATGATCTTTGCTGCCTGTAGCACACCCTGTTTCTCATTCACTCTTGAGTGAACTCATTTAATAGATTGTCATTTGTAATGGTTGAAACCTATTTATAACTCTGAGAATGATCATCCAATGAGTACTTTGTTGGGGGGGGGGGGGTGCAGTGGCACAGTAGCGTAGCAGCCAGTGTAACACTATTACAGCATCAGTGACCCAGGTGCAGGGTACGCTCTGCCCATGAAAACATGGGTTTCCTCCTCATGCCTCTGGTTTCCTCCGTCATTTCAAAGGCGTATGGGTTAGTAGGTTAATTGACCATGAGGTGCAGGCTCATTGGGCCAGAGATACTTAAATAAACAAATTATAGTACTTTGAGCAGGAAATGATTACAACTACTTGAACTTAATATTTGTAACTCCAACACCAGTTGTAACTACCTACTGAGCTCCATTATCACTGTCAGAAATGTTCATGGGATCTGCGTAACTTGGAGCTTCTTGACTGTGGTCTCTCCTCCCCTCCCTTATTTAATTATCTACCGTTGTTAACAGTTAAAAAGGACAGAACTACGGGTTTTGAAGATTTGTTAGTTTTGAGCTTGCTTAGTCCTGTCTTCTCACGTCCCGTGCCTGCTTTTCATTATGCAAGCAGTCCTTGGCTGTTGTTTGGCATTGCATTCCTTACAAGAGTTTGCTGTACCTTGAGTCATCGGTGTCCTTTGAACCTCTAGTTGAAAGGCAAAAAAGTGCAGATGCTGATAATCCAAAACAAAAACTGACGATTCTAGATCAGCATACACAGAACCGTAATTCCTTGAAAGCAGCATCACAGGTAGACGGTGGAAAGACAGCCTTTGGCACGTTGACCTTCATAAATCTAAGTACTGGGTACAGGAGTCAAAATGTTCTGTTGGAGTTGTAAGACATTGTTGAGTCTGGAATATTTGTGCAGTCCAGTCACCTACCTACTGGAAAGGTATCAATAAGATTGAAGGAGTACAGAGAAAATTTGCAAGTGTTGTCGTGCCTGAGTTATAGGGAAATGATGAATAGGTTAAAACATTATTTTCCGAAGTGTAGGAGAGTGAGAGGAGATTTGATATAAGTATGCAAAATTACGAGGTGTAAGTGCAAGCAGGCTCTTTCCACTGAGGTTGGATGTGACCAGAACAAGAGGTCATAAGTTAAGGTTGAAAGGTCAAATGTCTAAGGGGAGCATGAAGGGAAACATTTACTCAGAGGTTGGTGAGAGTGTGGAACAAGCTACTAGTGGAAAGTGCTGGATGCGGGTTTGGTTTCAGCATTTAAATAAAATTATGACAAGTGCGTGGGTAAGAAGGGGTTTGGAGGGCAATGGTTCAAGTGCAAATTGATGGGATTAGGCAGAATAATAGTTCAGTAGAGACTAGATGGGCCAAAGGGCTTGTTTCTGTGCAGGAGAGCTCCATGGCTCTATATACTGAGCTTATCAAACAGAGCTTAAGTTATAAGGAGAGACTGTACAGCCAGGGGCCTTTCCCTAGAGCAAACGACACAAGGTGGTGACCTTATCGAGGTTTATCTCATGAGAGGTTTAATAATGTAGATTGTTACAGTCTCTAGTGTAGAGTAGGGGAATCTAAAGCCAGTGAGTGTAGGTTTAAGGTGAGGGGAAAGTTGTAATGGGGACGTGAAAGGTAACTTCACCTAGAGGGTGTTGTGAATGTTGAACGAGCTTCCAGACAAAGTGGTAGAGGTGGATACAATGGCAAGGTTTGAAAGCTGTTTGGTGAGCTACATGGGTGAGAATGGTTTAGAGGGACATGGAACAAACGCAGGCAAATGGGACCAACTGAGAAAGACATGACTGAGTTGGGCCACAGGGCCTCTTCCTGTGCTGTACAACTCTGACTCTGTCTGTGCAGAGAGCAGGTGAGAGCACAATTGCCTCAGGTCAGTGAGCCTCAATTGGTCATTGAGCTGGTGTTAGTCACCTGCCTTGATGGGATTGGGCTGTGTAATAGTGAAATGCAATATTCCTTTGGCCTAAATCAGTTGCTCCCAACATTTTTTTTATGCCATGGGCCAATACCATTAAGCAAGGCGTCCGTGGACCCAAGGTTGGGGACCTCGCGGATTCCCAGCCTTGTGTTGTTGGATCTGTACCAGTTAACCTAGTGATAACCACACTGTATGATGGGAAATGCAGTGTTACTGCAGGATTCATATCCAACAAAGACTTCACTCCTGCCACACCTTGGGAACATGTGCAACTGCCACAAGTAGATTGGTGGGGATGAACACAAGTCAATATATCTTTTGATATAGTTTCTCTTATCGATTCCAGTCTTAGATTGCCCACTTTGCTCAGGGCAGAGCTAGAGGTGAAGTGCCAATAAGCGCTAACTGGTGATGACCAGTGATATCCTCTGGCCAGGGTGCATTGTGTGCCTTTTGTTGCCTCTCATTACCCACATGTTCATCTTCTCTCTGGACCATCAAGGAAAGGAAAATGTGATCACATTCTGCTAATCTCTGTCTGAACTATGAAAAGCAACAATAAGTACTAGACATATGAAGATTTGGGAAGCTCTGGAGCAAGAAAAGAGTATTTTTTAAATGGTGAGACAAGAGGATACCCATCACTCTAAAATTCCCTTTGACAGCTCTGTTTATCAACCAGAGGAATTCTACCTTTGCTTTGAATTCTCGGGTATATTCTAAAACTCTCTCCGATAATTCTGAGCCACTCAGTCATGGGCCATCTTTTTGAGAGGATGAGGCCTGGAGAGCAGCATTAGGATCTCAAAAGGTGCATGAGGAATTACTTCCTTGTAGGCTGTAGATAGTTAGTTAATAAGTACAATTGAGGCTGAACTTGATTTTTGGCTTGTTAGGGGAATTGCGGGACAGAGGTTTCAGTCAGGGAAACTGGACTTAGGGTGGAATGAAGCTGGCAGAAGAGGCAATGTTGCTCTTGTCAGTAGCAAAAACACAGCCAATACTGGCGATCCAAAGCAGAAATGGAAAATGCTGTAAGCATTCATCAGGTCTGCAGAGTGAAACTGAGTTCATGTTTCTAATCAATGATCTTTTCCGAAAATGGGGAAAATATTTGAAATATAATTTGGATTTCAAAAATATTGTGGGAAAACAAGTGGACAAAAATATTTTCTGAAATTGCCTTAAGTCATTTGATTTATAAGGAAATATTCTTCATTATAGGTGTTAACATACAGCTTCATTCTTAAGTAATAATTGGAAATGTGTTACTTAAAATACCAGTAATTGGAAATGTGTTACCTATAGTGTTTAGGTTGAATGTGTTGAGTAAGAAATACAGTAAATTTGAACATGCAAGGGTTATCAAGGCAAATTTTTAATGTCTTCTTTTTAACTAGATTGTAAGACAGGATCGCACAATGGAACAGATTGTTTTTCCTGTTCCGAATATCTGCGAGTTCCTCACCAAAGAATCCAAATTGCGTGTGTACTATACCACTGAGCGTGATGAGCAAGGCAGCAAGATAAATGACTTCTTCCTGAGTTCTGAAGACCTCTTCAATGAAATGAACTGGCAAAAGAAGCTTCGAGGTTAGTTCAGTTACTTTTAAACTAATACAGGTAACAATGCATAAAACACTGGTCCCATTTCTCCTCTCTCTGCACTGCAACATTCCCTTTATATTATTACCACATAATGTTGAAACTTGCAAGCTTTGCATTTGTTGACTACTAAAGCAGTCCATTTAGGGCACTTGTTTTCCATTTGCAGTTTTCATCTTATAAGTAAAAATTGAGAATTCAACTATTGTTTATCTTTATAAATGTTGTTCCTTTTATATCTGACCTTACTGAGGCATTTAACCATGAAAGTAAAATAGTCCTTCACGATTTGTCAAAGTATTAATGCAGTTGATAGTCCATAGGCAAAATAAGCAGAGCCCAAGGGCAATGGTTGGTGGTAGTGATTATGGATCATTGGATATCATGGTTAGCAGCGTAGCAGTTAGTGTGATGCTATTACAGTTTGAGGTGTTCAGGAGTTAGGAGTTCAATTTCAGCACAGTTCTGTATGGAATCTATGCAGCTTCCCAGTGTGAGTTTTCCCCGGGTGCTCCAGTTTCTTCCCACAGTCCAAAGACATAGGGGGTAGGTTAATTGACCGTGGTTAATTGTCCCTGATTAGGTTAGGTGTTTGCTGGGATGGCAGGGCTGGATGGACCAACTCCCAGCTGTAACACTAAATAAATAATCACTCGGAACTAGTCCACACATGCAATGTAGATGGTGAAATAAGTTTCCAATTAAATCATTTAATGATTGTGCCAAAAGCAATTTGCTTTGTGTACTGTTTTCTTTTAAGTTTATACTCTGAGCAACCTCATTTTTCCCCTTGTAATACTTCGATTGCTTTTAAAGTCTTTGATCCTTTCTGAGAATTCCTCTGTACTTGGTTTACTTAACTGCGCTCTTATGATGCAAGTTGCATCACAGATGAAGTTAAACATTCAGCTACTTATTCATGTCAATAAAAGTTGAGTGAATTGATTGTTTTAATTTTAACCTTCAAATCAGTATCATGGTGTGACCTCAGCGTCTCATTGTTTATGTCCATTTTAAATTGAACATATCCCAAAGAGATTGGGAGATTAAAAGAAAAGCAAGTCTTGCATTTATATGGCAAGTTTCACAACTTCAAGAGAGTCGGAAGCATTCTATTCCAAAAGATGAGTTTTTAAAGCATAGTTATTATTGAAGCATAAAAAAATGCAGCAGTCACTTCGTGCATAGCGAGCTCCCGTGAACAACCGTATGTAAGGTTCTACTGATATCAGTTGAAGGGGAACCACATTACTTTTTTTCAAAATAATATGCAAGATCTTTAAGGTTTGAGTACTTCTGGTTAACGTCTCTCCCCAAAGGGGCAACTTTGAGAGTGCAGCACTCCTTTGAAAACTGCCCTGAAGTGCTGGTCTGCCCATCACCACTGACTCAAACGCTCGAGGGGTACCTGTTGAGCCAAGGTTAACACATCCTGATTTTGGGATCTGATGTCCAGATTGTGTTCACGTATCCACAAATAAAACTTCGAACATCTTGAAGAACTCTATTTCAAATTTTAAGCATCAGATTCTGCCGATGCAGTAAATCCAGAAGAACAAACACAAAATGGTAGAGGAACTCAGCAGGTCAGGCATTATCTATAGAGAGGAATAAACAGTCAATGTTTTGAAATGAGACCCTTCACCAGGACGGGAAATGAAGGGGGAAGAAGCCAGAATAAGAAAGTGGGGACAAGGGAGGTAGTACGCGCTGGATTAGCTAAGACATTCTTTTGTCTCATGGCTGCATTTCTATTGATGTTAAATATTATAGCTGAAAGCAAAGTCTACTGTATATTTGTTGATGCCAATTTCTCAGAAAAAATAATCACTGTGCAAACTTTAATCTGTTTGAAAAAAGGATTGGCTCCCATTTTGTCCAAAGTTGAGCCTGTTACTATTGGTTACAAAGATCCAGAGATATAGTGCAATTGTAAGCGATAACAAAACTATATCCATAGTGTAATGAAATATGCAGAAGTTGCTGCTGCTAACATCAGAGAGATGCATCATGGAATAGAGCACTTCAGCCCAAAGAGGGGCTAGTTTTACACTTGGCCTATACTGACTCATTTTATCATCTGTGTTTCCCTTCCCACAGATTCCACTGCTCGCCTTATAAGGGTAATTTACAGTGGTAAATCAGCCTACTGATCTGCCCATAACATATCTGATGATAAACTGATAATAACGGCAGTATAATTGGTACTGTTTAGCAGTACAATATGAAAAGTTCATTTCAAACATTAGTTTAGGGTTGATGACAGATGCTTAGAAGTCAATTGGATGAAGAAAGTGAATTGAAAAGCATTGGAAAAACTTTGATTTAATGTGAAGAGTTGGACGTTAGTCCTTCTTTGGTCATAATAACCACTGATGTAAAATATTGTTGAAACTGTTCTGTACAAGTTGTTTTAACCCTTTGTATTATATCAAAACAGGGCAGATTGTTGATTAAAGTGGTGGTTTTTGTCGTTCCATAGTGTTCTCCATGGTCATTTAGTGGCTCATGTATTAGGCTACTAATTTAGAAGATGAGTTATGATTCGGGAATCCAAGTCTCTCAAAGCCTCATGCAAGGCCATCGTGTTGGATTACTGGTGACACAAGAAAGGCTATTCAGCAACCCCCCCCCCCCCAAGTTCCAAGTTCCTCCAGCAAACTGCCATGTGTTATATTACTACTTAGTAACTATTGTACTTGCGCCATGGTAGCATTGCAAAATAGCTTTATTTTGAATTTCTCACATCCATAAGGATACTCGTCTAATTATCGATCTGTGATAACATTTGCAAATTAAATCCTGTGACCCCTTGTTCAAAGGTAACGTGGGAATGCATTGTCAGGACAACTGATAATCATAGTCATAGGAAAAGTACAGCACAGAAGCAGGCCATTCACCTGTCTAGTCCGTGCTGCATGCACCGCTTGTGCTGGCAACTCGTTCCACACACTCACCACCTTCTGAGTGAAGTTTCCCTTCAAATTCCCCTTAAACTAACCTTATCTGCTAGGGAAATCTCATGCCTTCTTTTAACCCTCCTGATTTATTTCTCAAGTCTTCGCTTTCATTTCTGCTTATACCTGCTATGCAGCTCCTTTTGTTTCATAACCAGAGCTTCAATATCGCTTGAAAACCAAGATTCCCTACACTTTTTATTCTGACAGGCACATGCAAGCTTTGTGCTTTCCAATTTTTACTTTTGAAGGCCTCCCACTTACCAGTACACTTTTGCCTGAAAACAGCCTATCCCAATCCACACTTGCAGAATCCTTTCTGATACCGTCAAAGTTGGCCTTTCTCCTATTTAGAATCTCAACCCGTGGACCAGACCTTTCTTTTTATGTACTTATTTTGAAATTAATGGCATTGTGATCACTAGATGCAAAGTATTCCCCTGCACAAGCTTCTGATACCTGCCATGTCTCGTTCCTTAAAAGCAGATAAAATATCACACACTCTGTCATTGGGACTTCGACATAATGATTAAAGAAACTTTCCTGAATACGTTTAACAAACTCCATCCCATTTAGTCTTTTTACAGTATGGAAGTTTGAGTCAATAAGTGGAAACTTAAAATCACCACTATAACAAGCTTATGTTTTTGTGCAACAGTCTGCGATCTCTCAATAAATTTGTTCCTCTAAATTCCACGCACTGTTGGGTGGTCTGTAATATAGCCCGATAACTTGGTCATACCTTTCTTATTACTCAGTTCCACCAATAATGCCTGACTAGATGAGTTCTCCAGTCTATCCTGACTGAGAACTGCTGTGATATTTTCCCTGTCTATTATTACCATCCCTCCTCCTTCAATCCCTCCCACTCTGTCATGTCTAGAACAACGGAGCCCCGAATTATTGAGCTGCCAGTACTGCCAGTCCTGCCCCTTCTGCAACCAAGTCTCACTAATGGCTACAATAACGTCATTCCAGGTGTTGATGCATGCCCTGGCCTTATCTGCCTCTCCTACAGTACTTCAGGACCGATAAAAGATCTCGGCCCCAAAACGTCAACTGTTCTCTTTTCCATAGATGCTGCTGGGCCTGCTGAGTTCCTCCAACATTGTGTGTGTGTTGCGTTGCTGTACAGGTCCCACCTTCCCTTGAAGAGAGCCCAGTAATCCAAAAATCTGATGCCCAACTCTTGAACCATGTATTAAACTGTGTCGTCCTCATAGTTCTGGTCTCACTAGCAAGTGACATGGGTAGCAATCCTGAGATCACAACCCTATAGGTACAGCCCTTTAACTTAGCACCTAACTCCCCAAACTTAATACCTAACTCTCCAAACTTACCTTGTGAGCCTCATCACTCTTCCTACCTATGTCATTGGTACCTATATGGACCACGACCTCTGGCTGCTCACCATCCCACTTAAGAATGCTGAAGTCTCAATCTGAGAAATCCTAGACCCTGGCACCTGGGAGGCAACATACCATCCTGGAATCTTGTTCTCGTCCACAGAACATTCTTTCTGTTCCCCTAACTAATCAATCTCTGATCACCACAGCTCACCTCTTCTTCCCCGCTTCCCTTCTGAGTCATAGAGCCAGACTCAGTGCCAGAGACCCGGCCATTGTGACCTTCTGCTGCTAGATCATTCCCCCTTCTTAATAGTGGTATACCTGTTGTTGAGGAGGACGGCCACAGGTGTACTTTGCACTGGCTGTTTAACCCTTTTCCCCTTCCTGACTGTCACCCAGTTTCCTATATCCTGCACCCTGACGTAACTACCTCTCTAGAGGTCCTATCTATCATTCCCCTCAGCATCCCAAATGATCCGGAGTTCATCCAGCTCCAACTCCTTAACGTGGAGTGTTAGAAGCTGCACTGGATGCACATATCGCAGGTGAAGTTGTCAGGGACACATCCCACATATATAAAGAAGGAAAAACTGTGGGGAACAAAAATAATTCTGTCCATAGTTTTTTCCCCCCCTTTGATTGAAGCCTCAAAATCCCCCACTCTGACTCTTGACAATGGCCACTCTGCTTGCCCCTGCCTTGCTTTAATTTGGTCTTGTCAATCACTGATTGGCTGCGCTCAGAACACCAACCTGCTGCAGGTCGCTTCCTTTTCTACTCAATTGGCAAACCTGAGTGAACGACGTCCCCTCACCCTTCCGATGCTCAAAACACGGACTGGATAGTGAGGGATAGGTAGAGAGGTATGGAGACAGACTGGGTAGTGAGGGACGGGAGAGAGGTATGGACCACAATCTGGGCTGTGAGTGATGCAGGTAATTTGTGGACATGGTCTCGGTAGTGAGGGATGGGATGATGTTTAAGGAAGCAGGTCAGCACCACCTCCTCAAAGGGAAGGTCAATAAATGCTGCTCTTAGGGTTGCCGTCATGCTGAAAAGTGCCAAACTTTGCACCAACGCTGATCTGCATCTTCCAAGCATGAATGTGCAATCACTTTGTACATCATTGTCATTATGGTCTGTCATTTCCTGGACACCTTAATGAATTAATAAGGTATGTCTGAGTGTTCTGTGTACTTAGATAACGATATTTCTTTGAAACGTGTGCATATGAATGGTATTTTGCTGCAAGAATATCTAATCTATTCACGACTGGATCAGTCATTATTTGCATACTGTCTGGTTCCTCCTTTGTTGTTCCTGGAAATCTGATGTATGACCTAGCCTGCCTTGCATTTCTATTCCTCATCACAGATGTCGTAAGCATTTCAAAATTCACTTGATTTTTTTTTTCTTAACTGTACGAGTCTCCATTTTGATTTTAACCTCTCCCAACAGTTCATTTCAGCACTTTTTTTGCTTTTCTCCTTAAAAGAAAGTTCAACCATTGTTGTATGTGGCATACATTGCACTAAAAATACCTACAGCTATCTTGAAGTGTTTTACTTTCATGTTTACTTTATTCTTAAGAAATTATGATGAGTGCATTAATATAATTCTGTTTGCAACCAACGTGACATCTGTTCCAACTTGCCCATCTATATTCTGTTTTAGCTCCCACTCTCATAATGTTTTATATTTAAAATTACATGTTCTTGTATAATTTCACCCTTTTCTATCTCTCAACATAGAAATGTCTCCGTACATCCTAATATTCTTCTTGACTCTGCCAGATCTAGGATGTCCCTCTCGACCCTGCTTGAAATCCAATAACTAGTGCTACCTTTTGATCATTAGAGTCTTTCTTTCTGTGGCTTGGTGCCCATTTCTCAACTTGAGTGTGCTGCATATGTGTTGCTAGAAACAACACCTGCTAACAGGCAGGCAAGTACAAGCATTAAACTTGGCGATATCTGCTTCTAAAGAGTTCCCCCAGAGTGTCAGAAGAATGAGATATGTATTTAATTGGAAGCCAAACAGGAATTATTACTCACTCACAATTAAAACTGGTTTTTAATACACTAATAGCAGTGGTTATTTGAGTCTGCTCTGTCAACCTTCTGTTGAATTATTCATTCTCTAGAATGTGTATTAGTACTTAGTGGAATCCCTGATGTCCTCTCCCTGGCACCACTTTACTTTTTTTGAGGGACTGCAGTCTCCACAAATAAGGCAGAGGAACATCTATTGAAACTTTATGTGGAAGCCCAGGAAGTAATTACCTCTTTGGTTGTCCACCATACAAGATAGAAACATAGAAATATAGAAGACCTACAGCACAATACAGGCCCTTCGGCCCACAAAGCTGTGCGGAACATGTCCCTACCTTAGAAATTATTAGACTTATCCATAGCCCTCTATTTTTCTAAGCTTCATGTACCTATCCAAAAGTCTCTTAAAAGACCCTATCGTTCCGCCTCCACCGCCGTTGCCGGCAGCCCATTTCAGGCACTCACCACTCTCTGTGTGGGGTAAAAAAAAGACAACTTAACCCTGACATCTCCTCTGTACCTACTCTCAAGCACCTTAAACCTGTGCACTCTTGTGGCAGCCATTTCAGCCCTGAGAAAAAGCCCCTGACTATCCCATCCCTGACTACCCTAACCCATCATCTTATACACCTCTATCAGGTCGCCTCTCATCCTCCCTTGCTCCAAGGAGAAAAGGCTGAGTTCACTCAACCTGTCTTCATAAGGCATGCCCCCCAATCCAGGCAACATTCTTGTATATCTCCTTTGCACCCTTTCTATGGTTTCCACATCCTTCCTGTAGAGAGGCAACCAGAACTGAGCACAGTACTCCAAATGGGGTCTGACCAGGGTCCTATATAGCTGCAACATTACCTCTCAGCTCCTAAATTCAATTCCACGATTGATGAAGGCAAATACACAGTATGCCTTCTTAACCACAGAGTCAACCTGCGCAGCTGCTTTGAGCGTCCTATGGACTCGGACCCCAAGATCCCTCTGATCCTCCACGCTGCCAAGAGTCTTACCATTAATACTATATTCTGCCATCATATTTGACCTATCAAAATAAACCACTTCACACTTATCTGGGTTGAACTCCATCTGCCACTTCTCAGCCCAGTTTTGCATCCTATCGATGTCCCGCTGTAACCTCTGACAGCCCTCCACTCTATCCACAACACCTCCAACCTTTGTGTCATCAGCAAACTTACTAACCCATCCCTCCACTTCCTCATCCAGTTCATTTATAAAAATCACAAAGAGTAAGGGTCCCAGAACAGATCCTTGAGGCACCCCACTGGTGACCGACCTCCATGCAGAATATGACCCGTCTACAACCACTCTTTGCCTTCTGTGGGCAAGCCAGTTCTGGATCCGCAAAGCAATGTCCCCTTGGATCCCATGCCTCCTTACTTTCTCAATAAGCCTTGCATGGGGTACCTTATCAAATACCTTGCTGAAATCCATATACACTACATCTACGGCTCTTCCTTCATCAACGTGTTTAGTCACGTCCTCAAAAAAAAATTCAATCAAGCTCGTAAGGCATGACCTGCCCTTGACAAGGCCATGCAAACTGTTCCTGATCATATTATACCTCTCCAAATGTTCATAAATCCTGCCTGTCAGGATCTTCTCCATCAACTTAACAATCACTGATGTCCCCTTTAATTTCCTTTCAAAATATCCTAACTTTGCAGTGACTACACCATGAGGCAGTTCTACAGTACTGTGCACAAGTCTTAGGGTGCTAGGGTGCCTAAGACTTTTGCAGAGTACTATTTTTCTCAAAGTGGAGCAGAGAGCGAGTTTGTAAATCTGATAGGAGCAAAGGATGTTGGGAATAGTGAGTGTGGAGCTCCACAGGAGGGGTGTGGGACAGGTGGCAGAGGAGTACCAGGGCAGGGAGTGGCATGGGTGCAAACACACCAAGCCCTGAGACACCAGGTCATTTGATTCCAAACAATTGGTTTATTGATCATTACAGGATGTCCCTCTGGCGCTTCCTGCACCCTCCCCTCCCACTCCCTCCTCCCTTCCCACTCTCAGTCTACAGTGAAAACCCAGATCAGAATCAGGTTTATCATTACTCATATACGTCAGGAAATTTGTTGTTGATGTTTACCATTTCCTTGATGTGTGAAATGAGTGTGACCCTTCAAATAGTGAAACTGCCCTCCTGAAGTGATGGCTATTCCTGTTGCAAATCAGTGACCACACTGTAAAACAAACAGGGTAAGCTATAGTGGCAATGATCCCTTTGGATTGTCATGGCTATAATAACTCTGGAAAAGGCTTTCAAGTTACTCCCAAATTCCACAAATATATATATTTCTTATACTATAAATTATAATATTTTATATATTACACATAACATATCATGCAGGTCATAATAAATCAGAATCAGATTTATTATCAGCGGCATGCGACATGAAGTTATAGATTTTATAAAATGTGCAAAAACAGAAATACTGTATATTTTTTTTAAAAAGTGAGGTAGTAGCCAAAGATTCAATATCCATTTAGGAATTGGATGGCAGAGGGGAAGAAGCTGTTCCTGAATTGCTGAGTATGTGCCTTTAGGATTCTGTACATCCTACTTGATGGTAACAGTGAGAAAAGGGTATGCCCTGGGTGCTGGAGGTCCTTAATAATGGACGCTGCCTTTCTGAGACACCGCTTCCTGAAGATGTCCTGGGTACATTGTAGGCTAGTGCCCAAGATAGAGCTGACTAGATTTACAACCTTCTGCAGTCCTGTGCAGTAGCCCCTCCATACCAGACAGTGATGCAGCCTGTCAGAATGCTCTCCACAGAGCAACTATCGCAGTTTTTGAGTGCATTTGTTGACATGCCAAATCTCTTCAAACTCCTAGTGAAGTATAGCCACTGTTTGGCCTTCTTTATAACTACATCGATATGTTGGGACCAGGTTAGATCCTCAGGGATCTTGACACCCAGGAACTTGATGCTGCTCACTCTCTCCACTTCTGATCCCTCTATGAGGATTGGTATGTGTTCCTTCATCTTACCCTTCCTGAAGTCCACAATCAGCTCTTTCGTCTTACTGGCATTGAGTGCCAGGTTGTTGCTGCGGCACCACTCCACTATCCACTAGTTGGCATATCTCACTCCTGTACGCCCTCTCGTCACCACCTGAGATTCTACCAACAATGGTTGTATCATCAGCAAATTTATAGATGGTATTTGACTTATGCCAAGCTACAGAAAGTAGGGCAGTGAGCTAAGCACACCCCACGCCCCCCGAGGTGCGTCAGTGTTGATCGTCAGTGAGGAGGAGATGTTATCACCAGTCCACCCAGACTGTGGTCTTCTGGTTAGGAAGTCAAGGATTCAATTGGCGAGGGAGGTATAGAGGCCCAGGTTCTGCAACTTCTCAATCAAGATTGTGGGAATGATGGTATTAAATGCTGAGCTATAGTTGATCAACAGCATCCTGATATAGGTGTTTGTGTTGTCCAGGTGGTCTAAAGCCATGTGGAGAGCCATTGAGATTGCATCTGCCATTGACCTATTGTGGTGATAGGCAAATTGCAATGGGTCCAGGTCCTTGCTGAGGCAGGAGTTCAGTCTAGTCATGACCAAGCTCTCAAAGCATTTCATCAATGTCAATGTGCGTGCTACCGAGTGATAGTCGTTAAGGCAGCCCACGTTATTCTGATAAATCTGATTCTGAAAACTTTCTGGGTGTATACTGAGTTCTCTCTGGAAAGTTATCATTTAAGGTTTAATGGTTTAGATTTATCTTGCTTTGCCAATCCTGTTCATCAGGCGCTATGGAATCTATCCTTTTAGAATGATTTTAAACATTCTACAGAATTTGAAATCATACTTTGCTTCCATTTCCAGGTCATTTTTATCAAAGAAAGCACCCACAGTGAAGACTTGCTGTATATTCTTTCTAGTTGTTCACTGCCACATTCTGTTCTCTGAGCCAATGTATTCTCTCTTCTGCTGTGCCTTGAACAAAATTAGATAGGACCAATGTCCATGAGATGGTACTTTATCAAAAGCCTTTTCAGTATTCATGTACACAATATTAAATGGACACACTCAAACAGAGTATAATAATGTGTCTGGTTTCCAACTGTGGTTCGGCAACAATGAGCTGAACCATAACTTAAGACCACAAACCAGAGGAGCAAAATCAGACCATTCAGCCCATCGAGTCTGCTCCACCATTCCATCGTGGCTGATCCCAGATCCCACTCAACCCCATACACCTGATTTCTTACCGTATCCTTTGATGCCCTGACTGATCAAGAAACGATCAACTTCTGCCTTAAGTATACCCGCAGACTTGGCCTCCACTGCAGTCTGTGGCAGGGCATTTCACAGATTCATTACTCTTTGGCTAAAAAAGTTCCTCCTTATCTCTGTTCTAAAAGGTCACCCCTCAGTTTTGAAGCTGTGCCCTCTAGTTCTGGATACCCCCACCATAGGAAACATCCTCCCCACATCCACCCTATCTGGTCCTTGCAACTTACTTCCTTATAAAATAGCATTATGAACACTTGACAAAAGAGCAATCCATTCTTGAAAATGCAATCACATTTATTTTGCTTTCATTTGCCTCGTGTTCATCTCCACTCAGATCACCATCCAAGGTCAAATTGATCAGGTCAAAGCAAATGGATCTGAGTCTGACTGCACTCCAGTTGTTGGCCTGGGTAGTTTGGAACCGCGGGACGGGTGCCAGCATTCCAGGGTGAGAGCATGTTGTAACTTTGAAGGTTCTGTGGAGTTATTGGGAGCTATTGTAGATGCACAAGAAAAATCTACAAAGGAATTGGGTTGAGTGTTGAGTAAAATCTTACAGAATGTATCTTCAGAAGATCTGTACATCAAATTGATTGGAGTAATGGTGCAGTGGTTACTGGCTGTGGCTCATCGTGGGGGAATATGATTGATAAGATTGCTCTGACAGCTAGCATAGAATTAATGAGCTGAATGTCAAATTGACCGAACAGGAAAGCAAGCACCAATGTAATTTGCAATGAGAAGGTTCTTGTATGCTTTCTGAAAACCCACAAGAAAGTTATGCATTTGTCATAGGTGGCATCAAACCAGGCGCTGCCATCTAATATACTGTTCATTTTCTCTTGCACCTCAAGCCACATACCTGTCGGTACTTTCTATTCCATTTTGGTTAGCAGATGCCATTATTTGTTACAAGAAGCAGGAGATACAAAAAGCAGAGGCTGTCAGGACTATTTGTTCCTCTGTAAATCTGTCAAATAATTAGACAGTTGGCAGGGGCCTCGAAGAAAGCTAGGTTTAAGTGGAACAGCTATTTTGGGAGCGGACAGAGTTAAAGAGGGGAAACTCTCTTTGGCTTAAGTGGCTTTGGTGAGAAGAGGTTGAGACTAGGATTAGGTTCCTGTCATGTTTCTTTCTTTCTTTATTATTCCATAGGTAGGACAATGAGAATGGATCCCAGGGTAGTATTGTGCTCCTCTTGCACAATGTGGGAGGCTGGGAGACCTCCAGTGTCTCTGGTGACTACACCTGTGAGAAGAGCAGCTGCCTACAGCTCCTTACAGTCCATGTTAGGGAACTGGATGATCTGTAGATCATTTGGGAGAATGAGGAGCTGATGGGAGCTACATGAAGGCAGTCACACCCAAGTCGCAGGAGGCACGTAGATGGTTTCAGTTAGGAGAGAGAGTGAGAGAGAAAGAAGAAATAGGCTGAAAGCATATAGTACCCCTGTGGTGAATCCCCTCAATAGCACTTTGGATACTATTGGCTGGGGTGGGGGGAGCACCTACCAGGGGAAAGCTGCAGCAAACAGATCTCTTCACTGAGTCTAATTCTGGGGCTTAGAAAGGGAGGGGAGGAAGAGGAGAGTGGTGGTGATTAGGGATTCAATATCTAGGGCAACAGACAGATGATTGTGTGAAAGAGATAACCAGATGGTTCCCTTCTTGGACCAAGGTAAGAGACGTCTCAGATTTGGTCCACAGTATTCCAACAAGGAAAGGTGAACAGCCAGAAGTCATGGGACATATTGGTGCCAATGACATTGTTAGGAAAAGGGATGAAGTTCTGAAGAGCGAATATGGGGAGCTAAGTCGGAATCTAAAAGGCAGGACTTCAGTTGTTGTATTCTCTGGATTGTTGCCTGTACCATGCACCAGTGAAGTTAAGAATAGAAACATAGAAAATAGGTGCAGGAGTAGGCCATTCAGCCCTTCGAGCCTGCACCGCCATTCAGTATGATCATGGCTGATCATCCAACTCAGAACCCTGTACCAGCCTTCCCTCCATACCCCCTGATCCCTTTAGCCACAAGGGCCATATCTAACTCCCTCTTAAATATAGCCAATGAACTGGCCTCAACTGTTTCCTGTGCCAGAGAATTCCACAGATTCTCCACTCTCTGTGTGAAGAAGTTTTTCCTAATCTCGGTCCTAAAAGGCTTCCCCTTTATTCTCAAACTGTGACCCCTCATTCTGGACTTCCCCAACATCGGGAACAATCTTCCTGCATCCAGCCTGTCCAATCCCTTTAGAATTTTATACGTTTCAATCAGATCCCCCCTCAATCTTCTAAATTCCAACGAGTATAAGCCTAGTTCATCCAGTCTTTCATCATATGAAAGTCCTGCCATCCCAGGAATCAATCTGGTGAACCTTCTTTGTACTCCCTCTATGGCAAGGATGTCTTTTCTCAGATTAGGGGACCAAAACTGCACGCAATACTCCAGGTGTGGTCTCACCAAGGCCTCGTACAACTGCAGTAGTACCTCCCTGATCCTGTACTCGAATCCTCTCGCTAGAAATGCCAGCATACCATTCGCTTTTTTCACCGCCTGCTGTACCTGCATGCCCACTTTCAATGACTGGTGTATAATGACACCCAGGTCTCGTTGCACCTCCCCTTTTCCTAATCGGCCACCATTCAGATAATAATCTGTTTTCCTGTTTTTGCCACCAAAGTGGATAACTTCACATTTATCCACATTAAATTGCATCTGCCATGAATTTGCCCACTCACCTAACCTATCCAAGTCACCCTGCATCTTCTTAGCATCCTCCTCACAGCTAACACTGCCGTCCAGCTTCGTGTCATCCGCAAACTTGGAGATGCTGCACTTAAATCCCTCATCCAAGACATTAATATATATTGTAAACAACTGGGGTCCCAGCACTGAGCCTTGCGGTACCCCACTAGTCACTGCCTGCCATTCTGAAAAGGTCCCGTTTATTCCCATTCTTTGCTTCCTGTCTGCCAACCAATTCTCTATCCACATCAATACCTTACCCCCAATACCATGTGCTTTAAGTTTGCACACTAATCTCCTGTGTGGGACCTTGTCAAAAGCCTTTTGAACATCCAAATATACCACATCCACTGGTTCTCCCCTATCCACTCTACCAGTTACATCCTCAAAAAATTCTGAGATTTGTCAGACATGATTTTCCTTTCACAAATCCATGCTGACTTTGTCCGATGATTTCACCGCTTTCCAAATGTGCTGTTATCACATCTTTGATAACTGACTCTAGCAGTTTCCCCACCACCGACGTTAGACTAACCGGTCGATAATTCCCTGGTTTCCCTCTCCCTCCTTTTTTAAAAAGTGGGGTTACATTAACCACCTTCCAATCCTCAGGAACTAGTCCAGAATCTAAAGAGTTTTGAAAAATTATCACTAATGCATTCACTATTTCTTGGGCTACTTCCTTAAGCACTCTGGGATGCAGACCATCTGGCCCTGGGGATTTATCTGCCTTTAATCCCTTCAATTTACCTAACACCACTTCCCTACTAACATGTATTTCCCTCAGTTCCTCCATCTCACTGGACCCTTTGTCCCCTACTATTTCTGGAAGATTATGTCCTCCTTAGCGAAGACAGAACCAAAGTAATTATTCAATTGGTCTGCCATGTCCTTGCTCCCCATAATCAATTCACCTGTTTCTGTCTGTGGGGGACCTACATTTGTCTTAACCAATCTTTTTCTTTTCACATATCTATAAAAGCTTTTACAGTCAGTTTTTATGTTTCCTGCCAGTTTTCTCTCATAATCTTTTTTCCCCTTCCTAATTAAGCCCTTTGTCCTCCTCTGCTGAACTCTGAATTTCTCCCAGCCCTCAGGTGAGCCACTTTTTCTGGCTGATTTGTATGCTTCTTCTTTGGAATTGATACTATCCCTAATTTCCCTTGTCAGCCACGGGTGCACTACCTTCCTTGATTTATTCTTTTGCCAAACTGGGATGAACAATTGTTGCAGTTCATCCATGCGATCTTTAAATGCTTGCCATTGCATATCCACCGTCAACCCTTTAAGTGTCATTTGCCAGTCTATCTTAGCTAATTCACATCTCATACCTTCAAAGTTAGGCTTCTTTAAGTTCAGAACCTTTGTTTCTGAATTAACTATGTTACTCTCCATCTTAATGAAGAATTCCACCATATTATGGTCACTGTTACCCAAGGGGCCTCTCAGGACAAGATTGCTAATTAACCCTTCCTCATTGCTCAAAACCCAGTCCAGAATAGCCTGCTCTCTAGTTGGTTCCTCGACATGTTGGTTTAAAAAACCATCCCGCATACATTCCAAGAAATCCTCTTCCTCAGCACCCTTACCAATTTGGTTCACCCAATCTACATGTAGATTGAAGTCACCCATTATAACTGCTCTTCCTTTATTGCACACATTTCTAATTTCCTGTTTAATACCATTCCCAACCTCACTACTACTGTTAGGTGGCCTGTACACAACTCCCACCAGCGTTTTCTGCCCCTTAATGTTATGCAGCTCTACCCATATTGATTCCACATTCCTCCCGGCTTATGTCCTTCCTTTCTATTGCGTTAATCTCCTCTCTAACCAGCAATGCCTCCCCACCTCCTTTTCTTTCATGTCTAGCCCTCCTGAATATTGAATATCCCTGAATGTTGAGCTCCCATCCTTGGTCACCCTGGAGCCATGTCTCTGTGATCCCAACTATATCATAATCATTAATAACAATCTGCACTTTTAATTCATCCACCTTGTTACGAATGCTCCATGCATTGACCCACAAAGCCTTCAGGCTCACTTTTACAACACTCTTAGCCCTTATACAATTATGTTGAAAAGTGGCTCTTTTTGATGCTTGCCCTGGATTTGTCAGCCTGCCACTTTTACTTTTCTCCTTAGTACTTTTTGCTTCTACCCTCACTTTACACCCCTCTCTCTCTGCACTGGTTCCCATCCCACTGTTGTGAACTAACCTCCTCTCGCCTAGCCTCTGTAATTTGATTCCCACCCCCCAACCATTCTAGTTTAAAGTCACCTCAGTAGCCCTCGCTAATCTCCCTGCCAGAATATTGGTCCCCTTAGGATTCAAGTGTAACCCGTCCTTTTTGAAAAGGTCACACCTGCGCCAAAAGAGGTCCCAATGATCCAAAAACTTGAATCCCTGCCCCCTGCTCCAATCCCTCAGCCACGCATTTATCCTCCACCTCATTGCATTCCTACTCTCACTGTCGCGTGGCACAGGCAGTAATCCCGAGATTACTACCTTTGCGGTCCTTTTTCTCAACTCCCTTCCTAGCTCCCTATATTCTCCTTTCAGGACCTCTTCCCTTTTCCTACCTATGTCATTGGTACCTATATGTACCACGACCTCTGGCTCCTCACCCTCCCACTTCAGGATATCTTGGACACGATCAGAAATATCCCGGACCCTGGCACCAGGGAGGCAAACTACCATCCGGGTCTCTGGACTGCGTCCACAGAATCGCCTGTCTGACCCCCTTACTATCGAGTCCCCTATTACAACAGCCCTCCTCTTCCTTTCCCTACTCTTCTGAGCTACAGGGCCGGACTCTGTGCCGGAGGCACGGCCACTGTCACTTCCCCCAGGTACGCTGTCCCCCCCAACAGTACTCAAACAGGAGTACCTATTGTCAAGGGGCACAGCCACTGGGGTACTCTCTATTACCTGACTCTTCCCCTTCCCCCTCCTAACCGTGACCCACTGGTCTGCCTCCCGTGGCCCCGGTGTGACCACCTGCCTGTAACTCCTCTCTATCAACTCCTCACTCTCCCTGACCAGACGAAGGTCATCGAGCTCCAGTTCCCTAACACGGTCCCTCAGGAGCTGCATCTTGGCGCACCTGGCGCAGATGTGGACGTCCGGGAGGCTTGGAGACTCCAGGGCCTCCCACATCCGGCACCGAGAACACAAACTGCCCTCACACTCATACTGCCCCTCTCCTCAAATAACAACAAAAAAAAATGAATACCAAACCTTCCTCGCCTCGCCCGTTTCCGCCTAAGCCCTAAGAATACGGATGATATAGTAGATAAACATGTGGCTGAAGAATTAGTGCAGGGACAGGGTTTCAGCTTCGTAGATAATTGGGATCTCTTCTAGGGAAGGTATGACCTAATCAAAAGGGACAGGTTGCACTTGAACTTGAAGGGGCCCAATGTCCTGTATGGGCAGGTTTGCTAGAGCTGTTGGGAGAGTTCAAACCGTGTTGGCAGGGGAATAGGAACCAGTATGATAGTTCAGAGGATGGAGCAGTTTGTGTAAAGGTCACAGAGACTCTGAGGAAATGTAGGCAGTGGATAGGGCATAAATACAGTCAGCTGGATGGATTGCAATGTTATGTTTCAATGTGAGAATTACCAGGAACAAGGGTGAGGAACAGAGCTTGGGTCAGTTCATGGAACGGTATTGTGGCCATTACAGAGACATGGTTGTCAATGGGTCAGGAATGCTGCTGAATGTTCTGGGGTTTGGGACAGGGAAGGAGTTAAGAGGTGGGGGGAATGGCATTTCTTTGTGAGGTTTACTGAGCCGGTATGAGTGGAAGTCAGAAACAGGAAGGGAGCAATCACTCTTTTGGGTGTATTCTATAGACACCCCCCGCCCTCCCAACAGAGACATTGAGGAAAACAAGAGAAAGTCATGCTTTTGGTGATCTTTGCGTACTTACTGGCCCCAGGAGTTGTACCCGATGTTTGGAGGGTGGCAAATTCATCACTGGGTTACATAAGATCTGTTTGATTACATCCTGACTTTTCTTTTAAAACAATTCAAGGTTATTTTCATCCACTCCTGCTAAGAGGCGATTTATTTGATTCCTAATGTGTAAAGCTTTCACTTGAGTTACAAAAGTTCTGAGCCAATGTTAGTTTAATGCATGTGTGTTAAAGAATGATTGGAATCAACACTATTGAGATGATAAGATTTCCTCTTACACAGCTTTTATAATCTGGAATGCACGATCTGAAAGGGAGGTGGAGGAAAATTCGGGGATAAATAGCTAAGAAAGAAAAACCTGCATTACGACTGATTAAGAAAGTACAGCTAAGCAGATAACCCAAGGACATGAGAGGCCAAATATCTAGTTTCTGTGCTGAAAGCAAAATGATTTTTCCCACATGATCAAAGCTCTCACCTTTTGCTTTTTATTGTTCATGTATCTTTAAATACTGTCCTAATATTAAACTTTCATCTGAGTATGCTATTGACTTTAAGGAAAAACAATATAAATAATTGAGTTACATTCATCTGATCCTTAAGTCACAAGTGATTTATTAGGTTAGAAGACAAAGCAGACCTATGTTGTGAAGTACAGTTAAAGAATGGTGTGTTTATATTAACTGATGTGAATGGTGGTGAGTATTTTTTTTTAAACTGCCGCTGTTTGAATTTCCAATACAGACAGAAAATGTTGGGGGAAAACTCAGCAGGTCAGGCAACATCTGTGGAAAGAAACTTGTTAACATTTCAGGTCCAAGTTCCTTTGTAAAATTTCAGGTTCTGCTTCTTTTACCACAGATACTTTTTGACCTGCTGAGATTTTCCAGTATTTTTGTTGTTATTATTAATAGTAGTGTTCTGTTTGTCTATAAGAAATTTGAATGCTGAATGAATAATATGGGACTATATTTGTAATATCCACAATGAATTAGGATAGTACAGCTTTATTGCTTTTTTTTTGGAATACTGATCAATGGTTGGAGCTCCCAGAACTGTGAAGTAGACAGCCGGGTTTGATGGGCCATGCTGCTTCTCTGCTTGGCTGCTTGCATAAGAAGCATCAAACCTATTGGGGCATCACCTGACTGTCTCAAGATAAAACCTTTTGAGTGAGAACAGCCAATTATTAATGCATTCTGTCAAAGAGTGTCAGCTGCAAGGAGTCAGAAAGAACGTCTCTGCAGCTTGATAACAATTGATCCCTGTTTAGACATTTTGGAATAATAGATTGATTAGGTGCATATTAGTTTGATGGGCTGAACATAGACAGTATTTGGGTAATTACTGGCTGACGGATATTTTAAAGCTGGTGAAGTATCATAATATAGATTGAAAATCTGGCTGATTGGTGCCACAACAGCAACCTCTTACTCAATGTCAATAAAACCACCAGAGCTGATTGTTAACTTCAGGAAAAGGAAACTAGAGGTCCATGAGACAGTCCTCATCAGAAGTGGAGAGGGTCAGCAACTTTAAATTCCTTGATGTTATCATTTCGCACGACCTGTCCTGGGTCCAGTACGCAAATGCAACTATGAAGAAAACTTCATTTGGAGTTTGTGAAGGTTCAACATGACATCTGAAACTTTGACAAACTTCTATTGATATGTAGTGGGGAGTATATTGACTGGTTGCATCACAGCCTGGAATGGAAACACCAATACTCTTGAATGGAAAATATTACAAAAAGTAGAGGATACAGCCCAGTTCATCATGGGGTAAATCCTTACCCACCACTGAGCACATCTACACAAAGTGTTGTCGCAGGAAAGCAGCATCAATCCTCAGGGACCCTCACTACACAGGTCATGCTCTCTTTTTGCTGCTGCCACTAGGAAAAGGGTACAGGACTGCGGACTCTCACCCCACCAGGTTCATGAACAATTATTACCCCACAACCATTAGGCTCTTGAACCAAAGAGGATAACTTCAGTTGCCCCATCGTTGAAATGTTCCCATAACCTGTGGACTCACTCTCAAAGACTCTTCATCTCAAGTTCTTGATATTTATTGTTTACTTATTTATTATTATTTCTTTTTGTATTTGCAATTTGTTGTCTTTTTCACACTGGTTGACACCCAGGTTGGTGCGGTCTTTCATTGATTCCATTATGATTATTATTCTATTGTGTATTTATTGAGAATACCCACAAGGGAATGAATCTCAGGGTTGTGTATGGTGACATATATACACTCTGATAGAAATTTACTTCGAATATTTTGAACTTTGAATTTAAAAATTAATAGTAAGATATTGCCTAAGGAGGGAAGTTGAGGGATGATATAAATGTCAAACTTTGTGCTTAAAATAGATTTGCTAGGGAAATTGTGGAGAAGCTATGTTTTTGAGTTAGGGAGCTCAGGACAAAGAGGATACAATGTTAAATAGCACTGGACTATCAGGACCATAGGAAGCAATCTTTCAAACAAATGGGCATGTGATGTAGCATACGTTCTACCAACAGTTTATGTATGTTATGCCTGTTGAAACTTTAAAACTGAAAATGCATTTTTATAACATGAGGATCTGAAGTAAAATGGAAGCTAAGGTATGCACATTGAATTAAGATGATGATTAACTGTGGTCTGATGGAATAGTGGAACAGGTAACATTTGGTTGAAAAGCCTCCCTTTGTTCCTATGCTGGATGCCATTAATGTATTAACTGGGCTCCAGCTCTCCTGAATCTGTCACTAAAATAGATCATTGGCTGATTGCTCTTCATGGTAGCTTGCTGTACACAAGTTGACTACCATCTTAGCTGCATTAAGGGCTTAATTATGCTTCAGCAAGTACTTCATTGACTCCAGAGTGTTTTTTGATTATCTAAGTCATGAAAGGTATAATAGAAATGCAATTACATTTTACCTTGGTAATGTTTATTCCAAATCTTCCTTATCTGCCCATCATTTTGTCTGAAATGCTTTTTGAAAAATATAATGTAATTATAAATTTTGTATCTAATTGAAGACCTGAACCCATTGTAAACCCATTTATTTTGTTCTAACAGGACAGCCAGTTTTGTATTGGTGTTCCCGCAACATGACATTTTGGAGCAGCATTTCCTTCAATCTCGCCGTTCTCATGAACCTGTTGGTTGCGTTGTTCTACCCCTTTGAGGGCGCCCGAGGAGGTACTGTCATGTTAATCTGTGTTCAATGAGTTTGGTAATTTGTGCAGCTGTTTTAATTGAAGGAGAATGGAAAACAAAGCTGTTTGCCTCCATTTTAGACTTCCACAATATTGTTAATAGATCGTACCAGTGTATTTCACCATCAAAGATGTGGATTCCATACTGTTTATAAACTATGAGCTCATTTCCTCATTGCTTAGTTTGAACTGAAATATATGATAGGTTAAGTGGATTGCAGACTAAATCTGAATAAGCCACCATGGAGTTGAGTGGATTTCACATTTCTTAAAGTGAATCTGTGCCAGACGTCAACAGAAGGGGATTTCTGAGGCTTGTGAAGGTGTTGTTATCTAGATGATTGAGCAGCCATTTTCCCACAGACACAGAACCAGAACAAAGGAACAGATTTAACAGTAAAAATGTATTGCAGATGTAAAATAAACATTTCAGCTTAATATTCCACATCGCAAGAGTTGAAATATAATTTTCATTGTTGTAAATAGCAGAAGATATTAAAATAATTATCTGACAAATTGCTAGTCTGCACACACAATACTCTGCATACTGTTTCACCATCATTTCTAATGCAATGTCCAGACCAGAATGTACTTAGAAAACCTGCAGCATTATTCTGTTTTAAACCTGAGGTAAATCCACAGACCATACTGTAAGTCATTGGAGCAAAATTAGGCCATTCAACCCGTTGAGTCTGTTCTGCCATTCCATCATGACTGATGTATTATCCCTCTCAACCCCATTGCCCTGCCTTCTCCCCATAACCTTTGACGCCTTACTAATCAAGAACCTATCAACCTCCACTTTAAATATACCCAATTATTTGTCTTTGGAAATTAATTCTACCAATTCACCACCCTCTAGGTAACAAAATTCCTCCTCATTTCTGTTCCAAAGGGATGCCCTTTAATTCTGAGGTTGTGCCCTCTGGTCCTAGATTCTGCATGTCCACCCTGTTTAGGCCTTTCAATATTCAATAAATTTCAATGAGATCCCCCTCATTCTTCTAAACTCCAGAGCGTATAAGCTCAGAGCCATGAAACTCTCCTTGTGTGTTAACCTTTTCATTCCCCTGATCATCCTTGTAAACCTCTTCTGAACCCTCTCCAATGCCAGCACATCCTTTCTTAGATAAGGGCCTGAGAACTGCTCAAAGCACTCTAAATGCAGTTGGACCAATGCCTTATAAAGCCTGTGCATTATATCCATGCCTTTATATTCTTGTCTTCCCACAGTGAATGCTAACATTTCATTTGCTTTCCTTACCACCAACTCAACCTGCAAGGTGACCTTTAGGAAATCCTGTACAAGGACTCACAAGTCCTTTGCACCTCTGATCTGAATTTTCTCCCCATTTAGAAAATTGTTAACGCCCTTATTCCTTCTGTCAAAATACATGACCATACACTTTTTCCAGTATTCCATCTGCCACTTCTTTGCCCATTTTCCTAATGTGTCTCCTGCTTCCGCAACTCTACCTTTTCTGCAGCCTATTTTTGTATCATCCCCAAAACTTAAAACCACAGAACCATCAATTCCATCATCCAGATCACTGACATTTAACATGAAAAGAAGTGATTCTGTCCCAACACCAACCCCGGCAGAACATCACTAGTCACCGGCAAACAACCAGAAAATGCACCCCATTATTCCCATCCTTTGTCTCCAGTAGTCAGCTAATCTTCTAACCATATTATTATCTTTCCTGTTTAAAAGCTTAATCTGTGGCACCTCGTCCAAGGCTTCTGAAAATCCAAGTAAACAGCATCCACGGACCCTGCTTTGTCAATGCTGCCAGTTTTCTTTTCCTCAAAAAAATTTTTTTAACAGATTTGTCAGGCAAGATTTCCCCATGAGGAAACCATGCTGACTTTGGTCTATTTTATCATGTGTTTCCAAGTACCCCAAAACCCTATCCTTTATAATGGACTTCAACATCTAGAAGTCAGGCTAACTGGCCTATAATTTCCTACCTTTTGCCTCCCTCCCTTCTCAGAGAGTGGAGTGATTTTCCAGTACTGAGCTGGACACTTGTGCCACAGTGCATGCCCTCCTAAATCCAGCACTGAAGGGCCTTACATTTTAATCATCCTTCAGGAAGATTGTGTTAATTCAGAATAGTTTGGAACGAACTGATGTTTTTCGGGACTGTAGATTTCTATAACCAAATCTCATACATTCATTTGCTATCTCTGTGCCATGCACTATGTTTGAGTCATAGCTTTGTTCAATAAAACCACTTTAGTATATTCTAGAATAATAAAACTATAATTGTCAGTAAAAATTTTAAATGTAAATTGGTAACAGCATACAGTTGTTGAATCTGTTCTGAAATGGTATTTCTAATAGTTTTGTTTCTGAATCTGAAGATTGAGGCTCACATCAAAGACTTGAGCATAACATTCAACTTAGCAAAACAGTGAGGAAGAGCTACATTGTGAGAGATTTTGCCTATTGCATGAGATGTTAAACTGTGATGGTGCCTGACTTCTCATACGCTATATCATTCTTCCAAGAAGCAAGGATATTATCCCCAATGTTATGTTCAGTATTAGTACTCTTTCCCATTATTATTAAATGAAGAAATGAGTGAGGCATCTACTTGCTACTATTTGTGAAAGTGTTCAACAATTGATCAATACATTTCCTACCAGTACTTTAATCATGGCACTTCAGATGCAGTGCTTTAATTGCTATCTGGATAAGAAAAGAAAAATCCTGACTAAACCTGTTTGCAGAGTTGCTCTGGTTTCCCCAAGCACTGAGTAAAATGCTGTTTTTTCATGTTATTAGTCAACCGCTACATGAATCGCACTTGCTCTTGGGCTTAACGCTTTTGGCTTTGTTCCAACCCACAGCACACATGGTTTGAAAGTTCTTGTACTTTCCTATAAACTTTAGTGCATTTATTTCCTTCGGTTTCTTGGTTCACTCACCAAAAGTGAAATTAAGTAAGGTAACATGATGAATGCAAACTCTCTCTGTTCTGTACCTCAGTAATGTAACATTGCAATAAGAATTGGTGCAAAGAGTAATGGAGGCTGTCACTGAAGATATTTATGTTGGAGACAGACACATTTTCAGATAGCAAGGGAATCCAGGCATTTGGAGTTGAAACAGGAGATGGGTTTGGATATAAAAATTATTGAATGGTGAAATGGGCACACACAAACCTGACTTGGAAATATATACCATTACTTCACCATCACCTGGTTAAAATTGCATAACTTTGTCCCGAACAACATTGTGAGTAAACCCACAGTACAAAGATGGTAGCTCACTACCATCCCCACAAGGCCAACACAAGATGAGTAACTAAACATTGGTTCAGCCTGTGAAGTCCAGATCCCTTGAATTGTTTTTGTTGTGTATAAATAGGACCATGTGGCCAGCTACTTACTGTTTCTACCTCATAGGAAATTTACCTCCGACGAGGAAAATTATCCAGTTACACTCTTATGTACAAAACTCCAGGGTCAATACATTGAAGTTAATTATTGTCTACTCAGTCCAAACGAAGTAATCAGAAATGGAGTGGAGAGCTTCAATGATGGTGCAATCCAACAATAATCTGCTGACTGACATCCAGTTTGGGTTTCACTAAGTCACTCAGCTTCACACCAAATCACGGTTTTGTTTAAGCATGGACCAAAGAGCTAAATTCCAGAGGTTAGCAGTTGAGTTGTGGAGAGGGGTGAGTGGCTGAGTTATGGAGAGCAATTGATGAGCTAGGGGCTTTTCTCAGTGGAGTATAGGACAACGAAGGGGGGCAGATTGTATAGAGGTACGTAAATTATTCAGGTTATAGAGAGGTTAAGTGTGCAAGCCTTTTTCTGAGGAACGAGGAATGAAAAACTGGAGGGCATAGGTTTCAGGTGAGAAGGGAGAAATTTTGGAGATACCCAAGGAGCAATGTTTTTAGCCAAAGAGTGGCCAATGTATGGAAAGAACTACCAACATTTAAAAAGGACATGGATCAGAAAGCTGCAGCTTTTATACCATGGGCTCTTACCATTAACTGAGGGTTTTGGGCCAAACATAGGCAAATTGGGTTTTTGGTCAGCATGGACCAGTTGGACCAAGGTCCTGTTCCATGCTGTCTGACTGTATAACTCTAGGACTCTAGGTGAGATGACTGCCCATGATATAGAGGCAGCATTTAACCAAGTCTCTTGCAGGGGTTAACCAGCATAGTGAAAACCCTTCCTGGTGACTCTTATAATTTATTGAATCAACTGTCACAAGATGAAAATAATGTAATAACCTCTTGTTTTCTCTGCAGGGATTATTGTAGATTAGAATTTGCCTGGATCAGTCTCCCTGTGTGGACTAGAATAGGTGATCTGGTAACCTGAGAGACCAGCTCCAGATCTAAGTACTAGAACTGTTAACTCAATAGCACAATATCAGACCTGCTGCAGGGATTCAGGAAGGTAGCTCAAGGGTAATAGGCAATACATGCAAGGCTCAGGAACAATGTCCATACTTACAACTCCCACACCCCACCCCCCCAGAAAAAAAAGCAAGCGATGAAATAAAAAGTTCATCTTTTAGAGTATTGTGTTTAAAATCTGGTGCACAAACACTCAAAATGGCTATGAATATTGAGGATCATTTAAAGCAATTGAAACTATTTGAGCAACTTCACAACAAAAAAAAACCTTTTGCTCTTTTTGGTTCCATTCAATGTTGCAAGTCACCTGGCTGTCAGACTTTGAACATTTTCTTTTCCTGAATATTCCCTTTTCTGGGACCATTTGGCAAATGCTGGACTTTAAGCATCAAGTTTATTTATCACATAAAATTGAAACGTACAAAAAGAGCAGAAATGGCTTGGTACATTGGGAAGATTGATGTGTTTACACAACAGATAACTGGATTTTATATACTGAACGGATTGAGTATTTTAAAACCAGTGGAATACCAGTGAAAAACAAATGCCATTTTTGCTTAGTGCATTGGGTTTAAAGACATACAGTTTACCTTGAAGTTTGATTGCTGCAGCCAGACCAGCTGAAATGAGTTTTGCTGATATCATAAAAGTAATGCAGGAACACTTAGAATCAAAACCACTGTTGACTGCAGAATACATTGGGTTTCATAAACCAGAATCAGGAGGAAGGGGAGTCAGAATCTCAGCTTGCGTGGCTGAATTACATAGTTTGTCTGAGCTTTGTTAGTTCAGTAATGGGCTTAATGATGCACTGAGAGACCTTTTGGTTTGTGGAATCTAACAAGAAAACATTCAAAAACAGCTCTTAACTGAAGCATAACTTGCATTTAAAAGAGCAGCTGAAATTGCTTTATGAATGGAAACAGCAGACAGAAATGCAATTCAGTTGCAGTCAGGGATGAAATTGAGCATGAGTAAATTGCGGTGCCTAATTGAAAGCGTGCCTGATCAAACAAATTGTGTTACCATTGTGGCAGGGCTTATATACACCTGATATCAAGACAAAACTTACAGTAAATGCAACAAAGTAGGACACATACAAGGAGCAGGCCAGGCAGACAAAAATAAATGGACTGCACAAGGAAGAGAAAAAGTAAGTCAAGTTGCAGTCTCAAAAAGATCACTAATCTGCGTATTACTGATGAAAAATCTGATAATGATGACAGTGACACAGGACTGAGTAACCTTGAGATTAAAGTGTGAAAACTAACAATAGATGAGCAATATGGCTTGCACCAGAAGTGAGTGGCAAATTAAATAACATGGAATTGGAGGCTGGCTCAGCTGTATCAGTCATTCCACAAAATGACTGAACGGCATTTCAAAGATCGAGCACTGAAGCCCGCAGATATCCAACTAAGAATTTATACTGAAGAAAAGATCATTCCTGTGGGAATGCATTTATAATAGTGAAATATAACAAATAGCAAGCCCCATTGAGCTGATATGGGGTAAAAACAGGGGGACCAGCATTGTGGGGTTGTGATTGGCTGAGACAACTACAACTTGATTAGAGATCTATCCACCATTTGCAAGCCACTTCCCTTGTCATAGAATTAATTGAAAGTGAATTAAGAAAGGTATTGGATGATGTCACATATGTCTCCATGCTGTACACCACGAACTTTTGCCCAACAGAGAGCAAACGCGTGTTTGTGCCAACATCTGTGCTTCTGTTTGGAAAGCATATTGGACGAAGGAAGGGCCACTCTACTCAGAGGAATAGTGAGTGACAAAAGCAGTGGGTCGACTACAACAGTTTTTTTTGTAGGCAACGTTCAGTGCCTATAAAAAGTATTCACAGCACTTGGAACTTTTCTTGTTTTATTGTCTTACAACATCGATCACAGTGGATTTAATTTGGCTTTTATGCCACTAATCAACAGAAAAATATACTTTCATGTCAAAGTGAAAACAGGGCTCTACAAAGTGACCTAAATTAATTACAAGTATAACACACTAAATTATTGATTGTATAAGTATTCACCCCCTTCAAGTCAGAATTTTGTAGATTTACCTTTGGCAGCAATTGCAACCTTGAGTCTCTGTGGATAGGTCCCTATCAGTTTTGCAACTCTGGACACTGCAAGTTTCCCCCATTTTTCTTTACAAAACTGCGGATTGCATGGGGATCATGAGTGAACAGCCCTTTTCAAGTCAAGCCAGAAATTCTCAATTGGATTGAGGTCCGGATTCTGACTGGCTAATCCAGGACATTGTTGTTTTTAAACCATTCCTGTGCAGCTTTGGCTTTATGCTTAGGGTCATTGTCTTCTTGGAAACCAAGTCTTCTCGGAAACCAAGTCTTCTCCCAAGTCACAGTTGCACAGACTGCATTAGGTTTTCCTCCAGGTTTTCCCTGTATTTTGCTGCATTTATTTTACCCTCTACCTTCACAAGCCTTCCAGGACCTCCTGCAGTGAAGCATCCCCACAGTATGATACAGCCACAACCAAGCTTTATGGTAGGAATGGTGTGTGTGTTTTTGATGATGTGCGGTGTTTGGCTTATGACGAATGTAGCGTTTTAGTCTAATGGCCAGAAAGCTCAATTTTGGTTTCATCAGACATAGAGCACCTGAACCATTTCAGAGGCTCCCACATGCCTTCTGGCAAACTCTTGCCAAGATTTCATGTGAGTTTTTTCAACAGTGGCTTTCCCATAAAGCTGCAACTGGTGAAGCACCCGGCAGCAGTTGTTGTACATGCAGTCTCTCCCATCTCAGCCACTAAAGTTTGTAACTCCTCCAGAGTTGTCATAGGTCTGTTGGTGGCCTCCCTCACTAGTCCCCTTCTTGCACGGTCACTCAGTTTTTGAGGACAGCCTGCTCTAGGCAGATTTACAGCTGTGCCATATTCTTTCCATTTCTTGATGATTGACTTAGCTGTACTCCAAGGGATATTCATTGACTTGGAAATGTTCTTGTGTTCATCTCCTGACTTGTGCTTTTCAATAACCTTTTTGCGGAGTTGCTTGGAATATTATTTTGTCTTCAGAGTGTAGTTTTTGCTAGGTTACTGACTCACCAGCAATTGGACCTTCCATTTACAGGTGTATCTTTACTACAATCAATTGGAACAACTTGACTGCACACAGTTGATCTCCATTTAACTGCTGTAATTATGTAACTTCTAAAACCGATTGGCTGCACCAATGATGCTTCAGTGTGTCATATTAAAGCGGGAGAATACTTAGGCAATCAATTATTTTGTGTTTTATATTTGTAATTAATTTAGATCACTTTGTTTTCACTTTGATGTGAAAGAGTTTTTTTTGTTGATCTGTGTCCAAAAAACAATGAAATTAAATCCACTGTGATTTAATGTTGTAAACAATAAAACGTGAACACTTCCAAGGGAGATGAATATGTTTTATACGTACTGTATCTGAGAAAGCTTCTGATGTATTAATCGAGCAGTTGCTTTCAAAATATGGCTTGTTTTTAAGCTTGGAGAGAGCTTAAGGAGTTTCAGGAAAGTTGCAACCATTCGGCTTTTGTGAATATAAGGAACCATTCTTTCTCTGTGTGCATTAAGTTTATTGCAAGAACTTCAAGTGGGAGACAAAAAGCTGTTTGTAAAAGTAGATGCAAAGAGCAAAGCCCAGCTTGACAAATGGAAGAGCAAAGAGAAAGGAGTCAATGGAGATACGAAAACAGTGGATTCATCAGATGACGTGGAAAAGAAAGAGGGGGATGACATAAGTGGCATGAAAATGGAAGAGGATAAACGAGACCTGAAAAAGGATAGGTCAGTGAGCCTGACATTAGTGGGAAAGTTTTGGAAGGTTTTCTAAGGAACCAGATATATAAGAACTTGGATGCACAGGGATAGTCAGCACGGCTCAGCATGTGATAGGTCATTCCTAACCAGTATTACAGAGTTTTTCGAAGAAGTTCCCAGGAAAGTTGGTGGAGGCAAGGCAGTGAATGTTATCTACATGGACTTTAGGTAGAGGAGTGATGTATTTGACAATATCCCACATGGGATGTTGGTCAAGAAGATTTAGTCACTCTGCATCGAAGGTAGTAGATTGGATTAGGCATTGGCTTTGTGGGAGAAGACAGAGGGTGACTATTGGAGCGGTAATAGATGATTCCCTCTGACTAGATGCCATGATGAAGAATAAAGGAAGACCTTGATTTACTCAGTCCCCGTGCTGAAGCTTTGCTGGTGGCTGTCATGTGACCAATACTTCCAATATTCCCTTGGAAGCCCATTGGAAAATAAAGAAAATATTCATGATTAAATTGCAAACAGAGAATTGGAAGTGGGTGCATCACAACATCAAGAACCTTTAATTGTGGTGGCACAGACAAAGACTTCTGTGATAGAGATACTAGAGAAGGACAGGAATGCGACTACAGGGGAATGTGCTTTAGGAGAAAGCTTGGTGATGGCAAATGTGTTTTTGGTGATTGTAAGCAATGTAATTCCTATACTGGAGAGGAAGCAGAATAGTTTACTGCTGACCCCACTAGGCAATAGATCCAATAGAGCTGACACCCTTTGATGATAAAGTGCTATTGGAGGATCCAAGATGGGCAATAGGATGGAGGAAGCAATCAGAAACCCTTAAAGAAGGTATAGAATGCAATGGTGCTGCCCAAGCAGAGATGTGTACTCCTTCTGCATTAGAAGCTGATCAAGAAGTTCCTCAGGAAGCAATCCTGATTGAATCTCTAAATCCTTATTGGGGGACTTTGAATTCAAAGAGTTTTTCATCTTGGAGAAAAGTGTACGTGGACTAGCAACAATGACTGAAGAGGTGCTTGGTGAAGGACCAATGTCACCCAGTCAATGGTTTTCAAATAATTTAATTCAACCAGGTAGTCGCTCCTGCAGTCTATCCCACATGAAAAACTTGACAGACATGATGGTCGGGAGCAGAGGATCCCAATACCTGTTTCATAGCATGGAAACTACTTTGCTCCTATTCCATCATGAGAAGGTGATAGGGAGATTAACAAAAAAGGTTGATATTTTAGAAATGCAGCGAAAAGCAAATGTGGATGTGAAACCACTGCTGTCCATTCTCACTGTCAACAAGGAGAGTTCACAGACTGGGGTGGTTTTTCTCTGTGGAAGAGGTGGAAGCAGAACTGAAAGGTCTCGAAATGAAATTTGAGAGGAAGCTTGCCACTCTATTCACGGTGGAACATCTGGAACAGACTCTAATTGTGTCATCCGGTCCTAAACAAATAGTAAAAAAAGGCATAGATATAACTCTTTTCACTAAACTAGTTAACAGCTTGAAGGCAAGTGGAACTTTGTCTTTACAATCAAAAATCCCCTGAAATTCTACCACCACCTGCAATGTGACCGCCGTTTCCAGATATTCTAGGTGACCTGCTTGGCAGTCAGAATCATCACACACCAGTCCTTAGGGCATTCGTCTTCCATCAGCTTTGCTTTCTGAGGTGCCCCATACTGACAATGCAGTACCCAGGCTAGGATCTATACATACACCATCGAGAGTTAAAATAACTTTGGCGTCTTTGCCAGGTTGGTGATACTCTCACTGAAACAGGTGGCCTCCAGATGGATTAAATCTCTAGTTTATTCACTGAGCCTCAGCTCATGGGGCAGAATAATCCCTAGGGTTATGTCTGGGAATAGAAGCAGTTTACTCTCTTTCCCTATTAAGAAAAAAAGTTTGGTTGTATTTGATTTCTCCATTCAATATTAAAGCTGGCCTGTGTGTGGAAAAGGGTAGAAATCATTAAAACATGGGGGGCAGGATATGTTATGCATTCATGTATATTTTGACCCTTGCGGGTTGCTGTTGAACTTCCCTGTATGTCACATACTGAACATAATGTGAGAGCGTTTTCTGGGTAGGTGACTTACAATTAAAAATGAACAGCAGCACATTTGTTCCTCACCTCTCCGTCTCTCATGTTTGTTATTCATGGCCACCCGGCTTCCCAGTACCACAAACTTAACAGTTGGCAGCACGTTTCTCTAGTGGCGAGGAAATGAAACTGTTGCATTTTCATGATTCTGTTCCTCTTGTTGACTGTCGTCATCAAAGTTGGGGTGTTCTCTTTTATTTTAATCAGTGCTCCCTCCAGAAAAAGAAAGTTGGACTGGGACTGACATTTTTGAAGTGAATATAACATCCATAAGCCAATTTGAGTCTGCAAGAAAGAGAAGTTTGACTTCTCGCAAAATGTCAATAGTCCTCAAAGAAGTTAACGGTGCAGGACACTTGTATACCGTATGACTTTATAAAGTTGATGACGCAATGGGTGAATCTTGTAACTGACTCACATAGGTGCTTTTTTGCATATTGTTGTTGTGCTTTGCAGAAGAATTTACATGAATGCTCTTTAAACTCTTTCCAAGAAGCTTCTGTGCATGTCCTCCTTGCCACTTCAGCTCAGAACGTAGAGGATAGCTGTAAATGTTCTATTTTTTTTTGAGGACTAAAATGATGGCACAAGGCAACAATGCTCCAGTGGCTCACTATCTTGAATTACACGTTTTACACTTGACCTGGCTCAAGTTGTATACACAATATACTGTATAATCTACACTTGAAAAGCAACCTGCGTTGAGTTCATTATTCATTTCACAAGTTTCAAAATATATTTTCATTCTGCTGTTAACTTTGTGGTTGATCTTTTAGGCAGGTTCACATAGCGCTATAATAAAATCTATGTCATGTCTAACGTGCATTTCCTTTAAGTCAGGATTCTAGTTGGTTTTCAGTCTTGGCAACTAAATTTTTTTTTTTAACCATGTATTGGGGATAGTGTTTTTCTTTTTTATTAGGAGCACCATGTTCTGAAATGGGAACGCAGACATAAGAAAACCTGCAGATGCTGGAAATCCAAAGCAACGCACACGAAATGCTGGAGGAACTCAGCAGGCCAGGCTCAGCAGACCGTTCACCAGTCCTGAAGAAGGGTCTCGGCCCAAAATGTTGACTGTTTACTCTTTGCCATAGATGCTGCCTGGTCTTCCGAGTTCCTCCAGCATTTTGTGTGTGTGTTGCTCTGAAATGGGAAGACAAGATTCATTTTGTTTGTATACTCCCTGTTTGTCAAATGTTGACATAATGGGCAACAAGGACATGTAACTGCACTCAGTGACCACTTTATTAGATACCTTCTGCACCTAAGATTTAATGCATTGTGCATTCAGAGATGCTCTTCTACACACCATGGTTGTGATGGTAACGCGCACAAATTTCCAGCATCTGCAGATTTTCTCATGTTGTAATGGGTGGTTGTTTGGTGACTTATGCCTTCCTGTCAGCTTGAATCAGTTGGGCCATTCTCCCCTGAGCTCTTATTTACAAGGCATTTTTTTGCCCACAGAACTTCTGCTCACTGGATTATTTTTTTTTTAAGTTTTTGCACCATTCTCTGTAAACTGTGGAGACTGTTGTACGTGAAAATCCCAGGAGATCTCTGAGATACTCAAACCACCCCGTCTGACACCGTTAATCATTCAATCATGTTCAAAGTTACTTAGAACATATTTATTCCCCATTCTGATGGTTGGTTTGAACAGCAATGGAACCTCTTGACATGTCTGCTTGCTTTTATGTATTGAGTTGCTGGCACATGATTGACTGACTAGATATTTGTATTAAAGGACAGGTGTACCTCACAAAATGGCCACTGAGCATATGTGGCAGCACTGACATTTTAGAACACCACACGCCTCATAGGAACCTTTTCAAATAAAAGTGGACGCTGACCCTGTAGAGAACTACCACTTAGTCAATGAAGACTATTTTAAGGACTATCTAAAGGAAAGGGATGGAGATGAGATTTGGGGAAGGACGTCGTGTTTGGGGCCAAGGCATGGCCACAAATGACATGATAAGGGAAATGTAAGCTAATAAGGAGCCTAGACTTGAAAGTAAGGAATGCTGGTGGAGCTTTGTGGATTTGAAGAAGGTTACAGTGATAAGGAAAGGCAAGGCTGCAGCATGATGCAACTCATGGATGAAAATGTTTAAAATGTGAGATATAGCCACACCAGGCACCAATGTGAGTTGATCAAAAAAGCTAGTAGATTAACTGGAGTTGTTGTGAAATTAAATATGAGCAGCAGCACTTTGAATGGGTGGGGTGTAGGTTGTGAGAGCAGCAATCATATGGCAGAGTTATTATTATGGGATAAAAGTAAATAGTTTTAGCACTGGAGAGGAAATGGGGTCAGAAACTCAGTCAGGAGTTTGTGGTGAAGACTGAAACTTAGTGCAATTGGTATTCATAATATTCTATTGGGAGAGAGAAATTTCTCATCAGCTACAGTGCGTTCTGAAGGTAGCCTGTTGAAGACAGTGGAGTGGGAGGAGGTGATGATATGGAGGAGTCAAAACATATCTTGCATTCATACAGTGCTGTTCATAACTTGTGGCTGTTCCAAATCTCCTTCAGTTCTAAGCAAATACTTCATGGGGACTGGCACGAGCAATTTGTGCACACCAAGCTTCCACACTGTGCCATGTTAGAAAGACAATATATAGGAAATTATATTAACCAACTGGGGCATTTAGGAGAACTTGTTCATCTTTTAAATTTGTGCATTCAGGTTGCTTTGAGCAACCACAGAGGACCAATGCAGCTTTGTTAATGCTTCAGCCATGGCTCGACATTTCTGACACTAGTTCCTGTTCATCTATTGACCCTCTGTTCATTGGCATTTATTAGCTTGGCCTGATGTCCTGGTCTAAAGGGTCTTGGTCTAAAACATCAATCGTTAATTTCTCTCCATAGGTACTGCCTGACCTGCTGAGTTCCTCCAGCACTTCTTGTGTGTTGCTACAAATTTCCAGCATCTGTTGTCTCTCTTCTGTCTATATTTGTCTCCAGTCTGGCATCAACTCAGATATGAAGTTTTCATCTATGTGCTATACTTTTCTATAATACAGCATATAGAGCCACCTGCTTGTTTTAATTCCATTATTTTTGGTGTGTTGTCTACATAGAGATGGAATATAGCAAAGGGGTCCATTATTTTTCTTTAATTTAAAGGCTGTTACTTCTTTCCTGTCTGCCAGAAGCTCCAAGTGTATGGATGTGCATATTAAGTTTGACGTTAATGCAGTGTGTTATTATGTAATTTTGTTTCCAATATTTGCAATTTGTTATACAGTCCACCAAGAATATCTGCTGTAGGGCAGAAAATGGGGAAAAACATTCATATAGTGCTATAAGTGTCCCAGTGGAGAGCGAAGTAAGAAATCAAGATATCCTGATTAAGCTTAGAGAAGTCCCACCCTTCTATATTTCCATTGGCTATTATGTTAGAGAGAAAAGTCTAAGCTACTGTATAATCAATAGCCTCTCCTTAATCCTTGATCCAATGTTTGAATACTAAGTAAATGCAACCAGTGTTTACTTAATAAATATCAGAGCTTGTAGTGTTCAAAAGCATACTGCAATATAATACATTACAAAGTGTAACATTCTTGTGGTTGCAGAAAAAATGCATATCCAGTCTGCCAAAAGGCTTTTTCTTTCTTGAAGGTTTAGTAAACATTATATGCCGGGCCCCATGTTCCATTCCCCACACCTAATAAAGTTTTGCACTGCCCTGCCCAGTAAATATATTTTGTTTTCCTCTGCCTTGTAGCAAGCGAGAAAGCTGGAGGGAAAGAGGATTATTTGAATATCCTACTCCCCTATTTCTGCATGACTGAATAATCTGAGTGGTTATTAAGTCCACTGTTAGACCTTCCATTTTACGACTTGAGTAAACAGTGGTAAAATCTTTCCGATGGTTCTGATTTCTTACTTCCTGAGTTTAAGTGGAACGATTTAAATGTCTATTAACAATTTCATGATCCGGTAACTTGTAAACGTGTTGAAATATTGTCTTAGTTGATCTACATGGAAATTAATATCCAGTAATAGTGATGTTGGAGGTATAAAAATGTCCAGCTGAACTTCAACAAATGTGGCTGGGATTTTTCTATGTGAATACTTGAAATGCACTTTTCTCAGCAAAACACCATGTAATAGGAAATTCCTGTCCACAGTTGCACAGTTGAGTTTAGTGACTTTCAGTTAACCTCTTGTGATACGTACATGTGCAAATGGTAGGTTTGTATCTAAAACTGACTGACTTCTTTTGTATGCAGGTACTTTGGAGGCACATTTATCAGGCTTGCTATGGACAGCGGTGTGTATATCTCTTGCCATTGTGATCGCCCTTCCAAAACCCCATGGTATCAGAGCTTTGATAGCCTCCACGATTTTGCGCCTTATATTCTCAATTGGCTTGGAACCAACCCTGTATTTGCTGGGAGCATTTAATGTGAGTATTTTATGTGCATAGAATAAAACTGCACTTATACCAGCATTTTATAGATAAATGCACCCTTCTTTTTTTAACACTTTCCTGAAAGCACACAGTATGTCTGGCGAAGTATTTGTATGCCTGCCCTGATCTTGTGCCTTGAATAAGTTTTTTTTAAATTCAGTCACACTTCCATGAAGGAACCTGAAGAATTTTAGTACATTAGGAGTGTTTTATAATTAAAATGAAAATGGGGAAAAAACTGCACATGCTGGAAATCTAATATAAAATGGTGGAAAAGCTCAATTGATCACTCTGCATCTGCGGAAAGAGAAATAGTTAAACCTTCAGTTCAAAGTTATTGTTTCTGACTAAGTATCTTCCACTTGAAACATTAATTCCATTTCTCTTCGCTTAGGTGTTCCCTAATCTGTTATTTCCCACAACCTGCCTGTCCAGGTAGACCCATTGTCTCAGCTTGCCCCTGCCCCACCAAACTCATTTCTGCATACCTCGTAAGTTCCCTGGCCCCCACTGCTTTATTTTCACCATGGATGTCCAGCCCTGTATACCTCCATCCCCCACCAGGAAGGTCTCAAAGCTCTCCACTTCTTTTTGGATTCCAGACCTAACCAGTTCCCCTCTACCACCACTCTCCTTCATCTAGCAGAATTAGTCCTTACTCTTAACAATTTCTCCTTTGGCTCCTCCCACATCCTCCAAGCTGAAGGTGTAGCCATGGGCACCCATATGGGTCCCAGCTATACCTGCCTTTTTGTTGGCTTTGTGGAACAATCTATGTTCCGTGCCTATTCTGGTACCTGTCCCCCTCTTCCCCTTCACTACATTGACGATTGCATTGGCGCTGCTTCCTGCATGCATGCTGAGCTCGTTAACTTCATTAAATTTGCCTCCAACTTTCACCTTGCCCTCAAGTTTATCTGGTCCATTTCTGACACCTCCCTCCCCTTTCTTGATCTTTCTGTCTCCATCTCTGAAGACAACTTATAAGACCAGAAGACAAAGGAGCAGAAGTAGGCCATTCGGCCCATCGAGTCTGCTCTGCCATTTTTATCATGAGCTGATCCATTTTCTCCTATTTAGTCCCACTCCCCTGCCTTCTCACCATAACCTTTGATGCCCTGGCTACTCAGATACCTATCAATCTCTGCCTTAAATACACCCAATGACTTGGCCTCCACTCCAATTCCATAGATTCACCACCCTCTGACTAAAAAAATTTCTTCGCATTTCTGTTCTGAAAGGGCACCCTTCAATCCTTAAGTCATGCCCTCTCATACTAGACTCCCCCATCATGGGAAACAACTTTGCAACATCCATTCTGTCCATGCCTTTTAACATTCGAAATGTTTCTATGAGGTCTCCCCTCATTCTTCTAAACTCCAAGGATGTCTACTGATGTCTACTATAAGCCTACAGACTCTCACAGCTACCTGGACTATTCCTCTTCCCACCCTGTCTCTTGCAAAAATGCCATCCCCTTCTCGCAATTCCTCCGTCTCCGCCGCATCTGCTCTCAGGGTGAGGTTTTTCATTCCAGGATGAAGGAGATGTCTTTCTTTTTTAAAAAAAGAGACTTCCCTTCCACCATCATCAACTCTGCTCTCAAATGCATCTCTCCCATTTCACGCACATCTGCTCTCACCCCATCCTCCTGCCACCCCACTAGGAATAGGGTTCCCCTTGTCCTCACCTACCATCCACCAGCCTCCGGGTCCAACATATAATTCTCCATAACTTCCGCCACCTCCAACGTGATCCCACCACTAAGCACATCTTTCCCTCCCCGCCCCCCCCGCTTTCCGCAGGGATCGCTCCCTACGCAACTCCCTTGTGCATTCATTCCCCCTCCCCCCATCCCTTCCTACCGTTCTCCCTCCCAGCACTTATCCTTGTAAGCGGAACAAGTGCTACACATGCCCTTACACTTCCTCCCTCACCACCATTCAGGGCCCCAGTCAGTCCTTCCAGGTGAGGCGACACTTCACCTGTGAGTCGGCTGGGGTGATATACTGTGTCCGGTGCTTCTGGTGCGGCCTTCTATATATTGGCGAGACCCGACGCAGGCTGGGAGACAGTTTCGCTGAACACCTACGCTCTGCCTGCCAGAGAAAGCAGGATCTCCCAGTGGCCACATATTTTAATTCCACGACCCATTCCCATTCTGATATGTCTATCCATTGCCTCCTCTACTGTCAAGATGAAGCCACACTCAGGTTGGAGGAACAACACCTTATATTCCGTCTGGATAGCCTCCAACCTGATGGCCTGAACATTGACTTCCCTAACTTCCGTTAATGCCCCACCTCCCCTTCACACCCCATCCCTTATTTAGTTATATATATTTTTAATATATTTTTATTTAATTTTCCCCCTTTTTTTCTCTCTCTCTTTTTCCTCCCTCTATCCCTCTCACTATAACTCCTTGCCTGCTTTCAACCCTCTGGGCTGCCCCCTTTCTCCCCAGGCTTCCCATCCCATGATCCTCTCCCTTCTCCAGCCTGGTATCCCTTTTGCCAATCAACTTTCCAGCTCTTCGATCCACCCCTCCCCTCCTGTCTTCTCCTATCATGTCAGATCTCCCCCTCCTACTTTCAAATCTCTTACTCTTACTATCTCTTATTTCAGTTGGTCCTGACGAAGGGTCCCAGCCCGAAACATCGACTGTACCTCTTCCTATAGATGCTGCCTGGCCTGCTGCGTTCACCAGCACTTTTTGTGTGTATTGCTTGAAATTCCAGCATCTGCAGATTTCCTTGTGTCTGCATTTCCCACGTTTTCTGTTTTTAATATAAATTTGTTCTTGATGTGAAAACTCAGAAGCTGACAGTTTTTAAAACCTTATCACTTATCATTTGTGTGTGAATACCTATTAGGTATTCAAGAGAACACTTCCCTCTGATGATTGGGTAAAGGAATAGATTGTCTCTCAGACCTTGAAACCACATTCCTGAAACAGTTAAGCTTTTCAGGAAAAGAAGTAATAATATTGTTGGAGTTGTACAATTTTAATTAATTTTTTCTCTGATGATTTAAATTGTTTTGCAACTATAGATTTTATTATGCTTCGATTAATATTTGGTGTCTGCATTAATCTGTTGTGAAGTAGGAGAGTATTTCTGCTGTCTTGATGATGCATTTTCTGGAATATTGAGGTACAATTGTTTAATTGAAGATAATTTATGTCCGACCTCCAGTATGGCAAATTAGGAAGAGATCTGGAGACGGTCTTAGCTTTTTTCCTCAAATATCTTTTAGTTTGTGTTAAACTCAAGCACTGGGTGAAAACTGGATTCAGTCACTGGTCCACTTGCTGCACCAAAGAATGATCTGTAGAGGAGAAGTTCCAAAGATGTGAGCTAATGGACTAAAGCAACATTTTACTGTCAACAGCAAAGAAAGAGCTTTCACTTTTCACCCGATTGACAGCGGTTCACAACTTTGCACCGTTTATACGAAAGATTTCCAATACTCTGGGAATTTGCTGACATGGTGTTCCTTAAAAGGCCAAGCAAAGGAAAATTGTGAACCTTTGTATTTCTCTACAAACTGCAAATCTTGAAATTGGAGCATGAAATGCTTTTTTTCATAGACATAAGTTGCACACAAAATAATTTAGCATATTTTTTTAGAACTTATCACTGTTCATTTGTGTGTGAATACCTGTTGGGGTACTTTCACTTGGATTTGTTTCTTTGGCCGTAGCATTGACCATTTACGTTTGAATTCCAACCCATTATAAAATTGGTTTCTTGCAGCGTGCCCAGTTTTTATCCACTGTCACCTGTGCACTTTGAAATATTTGCACAGTGCTCAGTTCCACCCTGATTGGCCTATGTTGGAACTGCCATGTGTAACCTCCTACTTGTGTTCAATGGCCATAGATCTCTCCCAGCAGTTGCTTCAGACCACTGCCACCTTCCACCTTTCGCTACATACTCCAGCGTCAGAGATCACCCAGGGACAGAATTCATAGAGGGTTGCCTACAGTGCCTATAAAAAGAATTCACCCCCCACCCCTTTGGAAGTTTTCATGTTTTGTTCTTTTACAAAACTGAATCACAGTGGATTCAATTTGTGTTTTTTTTAACATTAATCAACAGAAAAAGACTCGTGCCAAAATGAAAACAGATCTCAACAAAGTGATCTAAAATAATTATAAATAAAAACACAAGATAATTGTATTTTGTGCCTTTAGTAAGTATTCACCCCTTTTAATATGACACACCATCACTGGTGCAGCCATTTGGGTTTAGAACTCACATAATTAGTTAAATGGAGATCTGTTTTTAGAGAACTGTGTACAGTCAAGGTGTTTCAATTGATTGTAGTAAAAATATACCTGCATCTGGAAGGTCCGCTGTTGGTGAGTCAGTATCCTGGCAAAGCTACACTGTGAAGACAAAAGAACACTCCAAGCAACTCTGCAAAAAGGTTATTGAAAAGCACAAGTCAGGAAATGATACAAGAAAATTTCCAAGTCATTCAATATCCCTTGGAGTACAGTTAAGTCAATCATCAAGAAAGGGAAAGAATATGGCACATCTGTAAATCTGCCTAGAGCAGGACAACCCCAAAAACTGAGAGACCGTGCAAGAAGGGAACCAGTGAGGGAGGCCACCAAGAGACCTCAGACAACTCTGGAGGACTTGCAAGCTTCAGTGGCTGAGATGGGAGAAACTGCTCATACAACAACTCTTGGCCAGGTGCTTCACCAATCGCAGCTTGATAGGAGAGTGGCAAAGAGAAAGCCACTGTTGGGGGGAGAAAAACTCACATGAACTCTTGGCTAGTGTTTACCGGAAGGCATGTGGGAGACTCTGAAGTCAGCTGGAAGAAGGTTCTATGGTTTGATGAAACCAAAATTGAGCTTTTTTCTGGCCATCAGATTAAATGCTGTTTTTGTCATAATCCAAACACCGCACATCATCAAAAACACACCACACCATTCCTACCATGAAGCATAGTGGTGGGTCAATCATGCTGTGGGGATGCTTCACTGCAGGAGGCCCTGGAAGGCTTATGAAGGTAGAGGGTAAAATGAATGCTGCAAAATACAGGGGAATCCGGGAGGAAAACCTGTTGCGGTCTGCAAGAGACCTGCGACTTGGGAGAAGATTTGTTTTCCAGCAAGACAATGACCCCAAGCATAAAGCCAAAGCTACACAGGAATGGCTTAAAAAGAACAATGTCCTGGAGTGGCCAAATCAGAGTCCAGACCTCAATCCAATTGAGAATTTGTGGCTGGACTTGATCTCCATGCAATCTGACAGAATTTGAGCAGTTCTGTAAAGAAGAATGGGAAAAACTTGCAGTGCCCAGATGTGGAAAGCTGATAGAGACATATCCATACAGACTCGAGACTGCAATTGCTGCCAAAGATGCGTATACTAAATACTGACTTGAAGGGGGGTGAATAAGTATGCAATCAATAATTTTGTGTTTAATAATTGTAATAAATTTAGATAAATTTGTAGAAATTTGTTTTCACTTTGACACAAGAGTCTTTTCTGGTGATCAGTGTCAAAAAAGCCAAATTAAATCCACTGTAATTCAATGTTGTAAAACAATAAAACATGAAAACTTCCAAGGAGGGTGAATACTTTTTATAGGCACCGTATACCTCCTTCTATTTCAATGAGAAACTGCTGGCAATTTGGCCAGTGGAGCTTTCCCTTCCCAGCAGTGTGGGCTGCCATTGATTGTGTACATGGTGCTATAAACATTCCAGTTATTAACTTGGCTTTCTCGTCAGCAGGATGAGTTTCTCCTCCCTCAATGAGCAGCTGGTTTTCTTCATGATCTTTAAATGCCATGTTTCTTGCCTGTATTTTAAATTGCTATAACACTTCCATACATAAGAAGCTGTTTCCTTCCTACTTGTTACAGCACAGAATAAGTCAATTGGCCCAGTAGGGCTGCATTGGCACCCAGAATAGCAATCCCATCAGTCTTATTGCTCCACCTTATTATCTGCGCCCACCAATTTCTATTCATTGTTTTTTCCCACTAACCTGTATTATGGTGTAATTTACAGCTGGCAAATTAACCTTAAACTCCAGAACATGGGAGAAAACTGGAACATCTGGTAGAAATACATCTGTCTCTGAGAAGTGTATGCAGGCTCCACACTGACAGCACTCAAGGTCAGGGCTGGACCCGAGCCCCTGGAGTTACTGCCACACTGCCCAAAAGGACCAGCACTGGCCAGAGGAGAGAGTTCCTGGAACTCTGGGGCTTCCCTTTCTGGCTCCAAACTGTGCACCTTCCTCCTGGACTCCTGTTGCAAAGTCTAACCTGTGCAATTTAGGAAATGGCAACATAATTTGTTCATTATTGTCACATCTATTGAGGAACAATGAAAAACATTGTTTTGCATGATCATTTCATCACGTCAGTACATTGTTATTGCTTTCCCTTGTACTATCTCAAAAATATAGTTTATAGTGAATCAGAATCAGGTTCAATATCACTGGCATAAGTCATGAAATTGTTTTGCAGTAGTACATTGTAAAAACATTTATAAGTTACAATAAGAAATGTGTACATGTATGCAAATGTATGTATGTGTATGTATATATGTCTGTATGTAGGTGTGTGTATATATGCGTATATGTGTGTGTGTGTGTGTGTAGGTGGTGTACGTGTGTTCATTGTTCTTTCAAAAAACTGATGTTGGAGGGGAAGAAGCTGTTCCTAAAATGTTGAGTGTGTGTCTTCAGGTTCCTGTACCACCTCCTCGGTGATAGTAATGAGAAGAGGGTATTTCCTGGGTAATGGGCGTGCTTAATGATGGATGCCGCCTTTTTGAGGCATCACCTTTTGAAGAGGTTGTCGATGCTGCGGAGGATATTGCCCATGATTGAGCTGGCTGAGTTTGCAACTTCCTGCAGTTTTTTTCCTGATCCTGTACAATGGCCCCTCCATATCAGATGGTGACGCAGCCAGTTAGAATGCTCTCCACAGTACATCTGTGGTCTTTGCTGGAGTCTTTGGTAATATATCAAATCTCCTCAAACTTCCAATGAAATATAGCGACTGTTCTGCTTTCTTTATAATTGTATCAATATGTCAGGCTCAGGATCGGTCTTCAGAGGTATTAACACCAAGAACATGAATCTGTTCAGCCTTTCCACTGCTGATTGCTTGATGAGGATTGTGTGTGTTCCCTGGACTTTCCTTTCTGAAGTCCACAATCAATTCCTTGGTCTTACTGACGTTGAGTGCAAGGTTGTTGTTGTTGCAACACCTCAGCTGATTTATCTCACTCCTACACGCTTCTTCATCGCAATCTGAAGCTCTACCAACAGTAGTTGTGTCATTGGCAAATTTATAGATCCCATTTGAGCTGTACATTGCCCCAGAGTCATAGATGTAGAGAGAGTAGCATGCATCCTTGAGATGCACTAGTATCGACTGCCAGTAAGGAGGAGATGTTATTTCATATCCACACTGATTTGGTCTCCTGATGAGTAAGTCAAGGATCCAATTGCAGACGGACATACTGAGGCCCAGGTTTTGAAGCTTTTTGATTAGTACTGAGGGGATGATTGTCTTGGACTCTGATTCTGTTGAAATCGATAAACAGCAGCCTGATGTACTTATTGCTATTGCCCAGGAGGTTCAAGGCTAAGTGGAGAGCTGGTGAGATTTCATCCACTGTCGACCTATTGTGCTGATAGGCAAATTGCTGTGGGTCCAGGTGCTTGGGCAGGAGTTAAAATGGGCCATGACCAACTTCTCAAAGCACTTTATTGCAGTAGATATGAGTGTAACCGGGCAATAGTCATTGAGGCAGCCCACCCCGCTCTTCTTGGGCACTGGTGTGATTATCATCCTTTTGAGGCAGGTGGGAATTTCTGACTGCAGCATTGAGAGGTTGAAGATGTCCTCGAATACTCACGACAGTTCATTGGCACAAGTTTTCAGTGCTTTACCAGGTACACCATCAGGGCCTGACTTCTTTCAAGATGTCCTCTTGAAAGATGTTCTGACATCGGCCTCTGAGATAGAGATCACAGGGTCACCAGATGCTGCAGGTATTTCTACAGGTGTAGTATTCTCCCTTTCAAAGCGTGCATGGGAGGTGTTGAGCTCATCTGGGAGAGAAACGTCACAGATGTTCCTGATGTTAGGTTTCACTTTGAGGAGGTAGTGGTGTGCAAACTCTGCCAGAGCTGATGTGCATCAGACTCTGCCTCTAACGTTAGTTGGAATTGCTATCTTGCTCTTAAAATAGCCTTCCATAGGTTGTACCTGAACAGCTTGTGTAGTTCTGGATCACCAACCTTGAATGCCACAGATCAACAGACTACAGAACCAAATCTCATGGTTCATCTATGGCTTTTGGTTTGGGTAAGTCTGCTGTGTTCTCAAAAGCACACACTCATCCACACAGGTCTTGGTGAAGTTGGTGACAACAGTGGAGTTCCCATTCAGATTTGAAGATGAATTCCTAAATATTGTCCATTCCACTGATTCAAAGCAGTCCTACAAGTGCTCCTTCACCTCCCTTGTCCATAACTTTTGTGGTCTTCACTGGTGCTACAGTCTTCAGTCACTGCCTATATGCCAGAAATAGAAGTACATCCAGGAGACTGGACTTTCCAAAGTGTGGGTGTGGGATGGCACATTAAGCATTCTTGATAGCAGTGTAACAGTGGTCAAGTACTGCAACCTTGCTCTGAAGGTTCAGCTTTATTTTTCAGAATCTGTACATTTGGCCTACTTGCAGCCCAGCATGCATTCTTCGTTTCCTTATTCTTAAAGGGAATCTGCACTCATGACACAAGTCTGTATTTTGGAATCTACCAATTTTGAATATCGATAGATTTTTTTAAAACATCTTACAATGATGTTGCTTACTAAAGTACCCATGGTTGTGATTGCATTTCAGCTGTAGTATTCCTAAATGGGAATATTTGACCATTCCCTTTGGAATTACGTGCAAAGAGTCATCGTTCCGGCGCCATCTTGGTTCAGTGTAAGGTGGCAGATAATATGATGTAAGGCCATGAAGGGTGGATTTTGAGGTCAACAGGGTACTCCTGCTCCTCGGTCTAAATACAGCACTGTGCAACTGGGTGTTGGACTTCCTAATGAACAGACCTCAGACAGTCGAGAGGGATGGACGGATCTTCAGCTTGCTGCTTGTGAGATTTACTTGTCTCTGTGCTGAACTAAGACTGTGGCCCAAAACTAATGGGCTCCTGGTTCAGCTGTGACTAGGTTCGTGGCTGTGGACTTACTTTCATTAACTTCATTTCTGAATGCTATTTGCTTACCCTTATTGTTTGCGAGACTTATTTATCTTTCTGCACACTAGTTGTTTGATGGTCTTTCTTCCTCTAATTGGTTTCTTTGCTTTGTGGTTTGCTGTAAGGAGGTGAATCTCAAGGTTATCTATAGTATACACACATTGATAATAAATGTACTTTGAACTGCTCCTTCTTCCCCAGTATACTCAACATAGGTGGCCCCCAGGCCTGTGCGCTGAACCCATTGCTATACATTCAGTTCAAACATGATTGCGTGGCCAAACGCCTGAGTAATCACATTGTCAAATTCGTCAATGACCATGCTTTGTTCTGTCCAGTGCATGTCATAATTACTAAAGTGTCTGTTCACAAAGGCTTGCTGGTAAGATATATTCTTGAGTCTGAGTGGACTTGGATTCAAAGAACTGTTAATAATTTAATGATGCAGTGACTTCTCAGCATGTTGAAGTGTTGTTTTAGTTGTTATACATTAAAATTAATATCCAGGTACGTTGAAGTTGGAAGTACAGGGATGTCCAACTGAGCTTGAACAAATGAGGATGGGAGTTTCCTCTGTGAATTCTTGAAAACTCCACTTGACAGCGCCTGAGATCAGGATTGAATCTAGATCACTGACACCATGGAGTAGCTGTATTACCCACACCACTGTGCTTCCCAGCTGGACATAGGACATTACAACACGGCATAAGCCCTTTGGTCCACAATGTTGTGCTGACTTTAAACTTACTCTAACATCAGATAACACTTCCCTCCTACATAGCCTTCCATTTTTCTATCATCAATGTGCCTATCTAAGAGTCCCTTAAATGTCCCTTATGTATTTGCCTCTGGCAGGGTATTCCATGCACCCACCATTCTACATTTTTAAAAAATCATCTTGCCTCTGACATTCCCCCACTATACTTTCCTCCAGTCACCTTTACTGAGAAAATGTCTGGATAATTTGTTCATTACTGTCACATGTATCAAGGTACATGTTGCATAATAATTAAATTATGCCCCCTCGTAATATCGTAATCGCCCCTCGTAATGTCTTTGGCTATGCACTCAATCTATGCCTCTTATCATCTTGTACACCATCAATTCACCTCTCATCCTCCTTTGCCCCAGAGAGAAAAGCCTTTGCTCGCTCAACCTATCCTCATAAAATGTGCTCCCTGATCCTGGCAGCATCCTGGTGAATCTCCTCTGCACCCTTTCTAAAGTTTCCGCATCCTTCCTATAATGAGGTGGCCAAAACTGCACACAATATTCCAAGTGCGGTCTAACCAAGCTTTTATAGAGCTGCAACATTACCTCGCGGCTCTTGAATTCAATCCTCCAACTATTGAAGTTCAACACACCACGTAACTTCATAACAATCCTATCAACTTGCACAACAACTTTGAGAGATCTATGGAGGTGAACGTCAAGGTCCTGCTCCATAGCAAGTAGGTGACTACAGCACTGATTAGATGCATTGAGAAGCATTCTAACAGAATAAGGTAGAGTTTCCTGGCGTTATTACCTCTTGCATTCTTTCCACCAAGGTAAGAAACTTATTCAGGTAGCGATGCTTCACAGTCCTTGCCTCACATAAAGACTATCAAACACAGCCACACATCAGAAGAAAAATTCACTGTAATTCATCCTTGGCTGCATTCTTCACACTTTTTGGGAAAAGCATCATTTAGTTTCCTCTCTGTCTCCCTCTCCCAGGCATTTGAAAACATAAGTTGGACTGTAGGGTCAGAGCAGTCCAGACTTGTAAGGCCAAAGACAAGTTGCCAGGTGAATACAATGTAAATTGGCAGAGCGTGCTAAGTAAATCACGTATGTAAAACTATCCATGCGCTAAGCACTGTTCTTTGAGCCAGGAAATGATTAGCATCTATGTCTCGGCTACATGATTCCAGCTACGCAGATCTGGGCTCACACCTGACCTGCAGAACAGTAGCTAGCTGAGAGATGTAAACTCCTCCTTGGACAGTGAACTGTTGGAAGAATTTGCAATTTAAATTGTGTTCGTTCTAGGGATCTTAATTTTATAAACTCAGCTGCTTGAGATATCATAAATGAAAGTGGGATTCATCATAATCTCATGAGAAGGAGAAAATTGTTTTTTTTCTTTAAGACATAATAAAGAAAATTTATATTATGTCATGGCTGCATCATGGAAAGAATTCTGACTTTTTTTTTTAAATGAATGTTTTGTGTTTTTTTGAAGCACTGTCAAGGTTATCAGCCAGAGTGTTTTGTGGCTTATGTGTAAGTATTACATTGAGGAGAAAAATCTAAGATGATGATACTCAAAGGTGGAAAAATAGAGAAAGCAGCTAACTGGGAAATCTCCTCTGCACCCTCTCTAAAGCTTCCACATTCTTTCTATAATGAGGTGACCAGAACTGAGCACAATACTCCAAGTGTGATCTAACCAGAGTTTTGTAGAACTGCATCATTAACTCGCGACTCTTCAACTCAATCCCACAACTATGCGTCTTCTTAACCACCCTATGAACTTGCACTAGAACCTTGAGGGACCTTTGGACATGGACCTCAAGATCCCTCTGTTCTTCCACACTGCTAAGAATCTTGCCATTAACCCTGTACTCTGTCTTCAAGTTCAAATGTATCACTTCTCATTTTTCCTGATTGAACTCCATCTGCCACTTCTCAGCCCAGCTCTGCATCCTATCAATGTGCCATTTAACCTAGAGCAACCTTCTACACTATTGAGAACACCACCAACCTTTGTGTCATCTGCAAAATTACTAACCTACTCTTCCATATCCTCATTCAAGTCATTTATATAAAAAAAATACAAAGAGCACGGGTCATAGAACAGATCCTTGAGGAACACCACTGGTCACTGACTTCCAGGCAGAATACACTCCATCTACTAATACCTTCTGCCTGTGTAGATAAACCAGCTATGTATCCACAGACCAATTTCCTTGGATATTCTGAATGAGCCTACTGTGGGGAACCTTGTCAAATGCCTCACTAAAATCCATATACAGTACACCATATGAACTTCATCAATTGTTGTGCCACTTCCTCAAAGAATTCAAACAGACTCGTGAAGTAAGACCTGCTCCCCTCATGATGACTCTCCCTAATCGGGCTATGCTTCTCCAAATTCTTTTAAATCCGGTCTGTAAGAATCCTCTCCAATAGTTTGCCCATAACAAAGCAAGACTTGCTGCTCTATAATTTCTAGGATTATCCCTACCTTTCTTGAGCAAGGGAATAATGTTTGCTACCCTCCAGTTTTCTAGTAGTGATACTATAGCTTATGAAGACACAAAGGTCATTGCCAAAATGTGCAGCAATGTCTTCCCTCTCTTCCCATAGTAACCCGGGGTATATCCTATCCAGCCCCAGGAATTTATCTATCCTCATGTTTCTTTAAAGTTCCAGTACATGCTCTTCCATGACATGTTCTAGCATATTAGCTTGTCCTCTTATTCATCTAGGTCCTCCTTACTGGTGAATACTGAAGCAAAGTATTCATTAAGGATCTCTCCTACTTTTTCTGCCTCCAGGTGTGTGTTTCCTCTTTTATTCCTGATCAGTCCTACCCTCACTCTAGTCATCCTGTCCCTCATGTATGTGTAAAATGCCTTGGGATTTTCCTCCTCCTTACTCACCAAGGCCTTCTCACTTCTGACTTTCCTGAGTCCTTTCTTAAAATGTTGCTCTCTAAAACTTACTCTTTCCTGTTGATAAAATGTTCCACATTTTGTGTCAACCATGGTTCCTTCACCCTACCAACCTTCACCTGACTCGTGAAGACAAACCTATCTAGAACGCAATGGAAGTGCTCCCTAAACAGCTTCTACACTTCTGTAGTGCATTTCCTTGAGTACATGTGTTCCCAATTTACACTCCCAAGATCTTGCCTAATAGCATCATAATTCCCTCTCCCCCGATTAAATGCTTTTCCAGAGCATCTGCTCCTATCCTTATCCAAGGCTATACTAAAGGTCAAGGAGTTCTAGTGATTGTCTGGGAAATGCATTAGATCCAGTATGGCCTCTCCTCCAGGAATCCTTCCTGGTTATCTTAATTCTACCCCTATCTAAATCTTTTGCACCAATGAGTTGCCATCAATGTTAGGAAGTTGAAATCACACATGACAAACAACGCTGTTATTTCTGCACTTTTCCAAAATCCATCTCCAGATCTATTCCTCGGTATCTCGGTGCCTAGTGGATGTGGTCTATAGAATACTCCCAGTAGAGTGATTGCTCCCTTCCGGTTTCTGACTTTTACCCACATGACAGTAGGCAATCGTTCCACAATGCCCTTCCTTTCAGCAGCTGTGATACTATTCCTGATTAGCAATACCACTCGCTCACTTCTTTACCTCCCTTCCTGCCCCTTTTGAAACATCTAAATCCCAGACCATCCAGCCACCATTCCTGCCCTTGTGACAGCCAGGTCTCTCTCTATTGGTCACAATGTCATAGTTCCATCAACTGCTCCGTGCTGTTAAGTTTATCACTTGTGTTCTTGATACTTCTTGCATTAAAATAGACTCCTATCAACTCATCTAATTGACTGCAATTATGCCCTATCCACTGCCTAGCCTTCCACACAGTCTATGTACAGGACGTATCTACCTTAATCCCAACTATCCCCATGGTTGTCATCCCCCATAAACCTAGCTAAAACCCATTTGGGAAGTGGAATTTTTCTGCATTTCCAGTGCAGGCGTTAGATGCCATCTCTGAGCACAAGATAGAAAAACAATATTTTGAAAGCTGAACTGATGCTCAGAACCATCCATTTTAACTTTATTTTCATCTCTTACAGCAAAGGAATTTCAACATTTTGTTTGGAGGGGTTGTGAATGTGGCCTGATTGGGATGGATAGAAGAAAAAAAGAGTTAAAAATGCTAGTTTCGAATGAATCCCTCTAAACTTTAACTGATTTCCTTTGCTCCACCCCAGATGTTAAAGGCATTTTTGCTCGGGAATTAAGTGTGTCCTAGAATCTTGAAGATCGCAGAAGAGAGGAAACGGTTCAGCCCAACACCTCTGTACCTGGCAGACGTTCCAAGATTTTTTTTTCCACTGAACACTTGTGTTCTGTATTATGGGGACTTTATTAGTAGTAATTATGTGAAATAATTTATAAACTGTGGTATGTTCTGGAAGTAATGAATGCAAGCTGCTAATCTCAAGGTACATCCTTTAGGGCCACTAGGTTTCCAAGCACCTTAAGAACCCCACAGCATAACTGTTTCAAAAACCTGCAGCCAAAAAGGCTTTGGCACCAGCTGGGGGAAAAATGAAATGACATGATTAGGAACAGATTGTGAATGCATTCCCTGGAGTTGAGGGATAAAATAGCTCCTCGTTAGTTCACCAAGGTTTCCACCGCATAAGGGTATAAGATAATGCCAGATTAAACACTGGAGACTTGCACCTATTTATTTTTTTAAGGATGAGTTTGTGTCTGGTCAGAGCTCAGCCATATTAAACTTCAAAATCTCCATGTGCTCATGAATAAGTTAGAGCAGTGTTGTGTAACAGAGATCTTTTCCTTTTTTTAAACTGCACAAAAACCAAGTAACAGAACTAGACCTTTTTTTTTGCAGTTTTTCCCAACTACTGAATAAATTGGTGCTTCATAACTTTCAAAATTAGCTACTGATACCATTGAAACAGTTGCTGGAAATCTGAAGCAACATACAAAATGCTGCAGGAACTCAGCAGGTCAGACAGTATCTATGGAGGGGGATAAACAGTTGACATTTCGGACACAGACCCTTCATTGGGACTGATAAAGAACTGATCACTTGTACCATTAGCCCTTTGATCATTTATTCCTTCCTGCTGTATCACTGGTCCCATCCTTTTACTACTTCCTGGTCCTGTAATTCATTTAAAAACTATCCTAACATTTTCGAGTTTGAAATAGAGACCATAAAGCTGAACTATTGAACATGCTTCCAGAGTACTTTATGAAATATTAAGACTGTCTCACAAACCTTGTCAAATGCCATCCTATTTGGGGTTTCCAAGAGTCACGAGGGCATAGGCAGGGTAAATGCACCTAGTTGTTTTTCCTAGTGTTGGGAATCTAGAATTAGAAGCCATTGATTCAAAGTGGAAGGGGTATGATTTAATAGGAACCCAAGGGGCAACTTTTTCCATCCAGCAGGTGGTATGTGGAATGAACTTCCAGAAGAAGTGCTTAAGGCAAGTACATAATCAACATGTGAAAGTTATTTAGACAGGTACATGGATAGGAAAGATTTTAGGATGATGTGGATGAAATGCAGCAGATTTGAGTAGCTTACAGGGGCATCTTTGGCTGCCTGGACTTCTTGGATCAAAGGGCATGTTTCTGTGCTCCATGGCTTTATAAAGACCAATCAAGCCACTGCTCAAAGCATACAGTTATTAACCCAAAGTTTTTTAAGCTATAGATTTTTTTGTTGCTGATTAGTTTCAGAATTATTGAAGGGTGTGGGGGGAGGAGGGTTGTGAAGGGAGTTTGAATAACAATAAAGAAACCCTAATCCAGTTTCCATTTGGCATCAGAAGATGGCAGACTATTGACTAATGAGAAGTTGTAGGGAGGTTGGGAAGATGATGCTGCAGTGCACAGCAACTGGAGACAGGCTGACGTTTAAGACTTCTGGAATAAGTCCCTTCACAATTGGCAGAGCCAGGCCAGCTGAGCCTTTCCAACATTGTGTTTTCATTTGACTAAATTAAATCTGGTCAACATCAGAACCTTAGAACCACAGTAGCAAAAAGAAACCAACAGCTTTACAAGAACTGACACCAATTCAAAGCTGCCTCCTCCCCCGCAAAAATATCTGGCTGCATGCTAAGGGTCCTTGATATACACCAGGCAGCCATAAAGTTGGATTAGAAAGTTGCTAGCCAATTATTTTACACGCAGCAGCCCTTCAGTTTTATTGATTTAAAAAATAAATTGCATCTTCTGAAAGCCTCAGAATGCAGCTTTCCCAGTGCAGTATTTGTTTTCCAAAGATTCCTGATGACTGGATGAGGGGCAGGATGGGATGATGTGGTGGTGGGGGGGGGAAGAGTTGTGCGCACTCACAACACTAAGCTCCATTTGTCACATTTCCAGCATTTAGTCTTAACTGTTACTGCACATGAAAGGAAGTGACATTTGCACTAGTCACAAAAAAAGAAGCATTCCCTCTGCCATTTGAATTTCATTTACCACAGCTTGTGCCAGTGCTTGGATTTTAAAAAAAATCAACTGCAGAGCAGACTGGAGTTTTAAATAATCTTCTGCTTTCAATAGGTTGTCTAATTATTAAGGGTTATCAAATATTAAATAAAATGTTAACAGTTTAAAAAAAACAAAATGCCAGCAGTCACTTAGAAGGCTAAGTAGTATCTGCAGCGAGAGAAATGAAATCAATATTTCAAGGTAGGGTCTTCTGCCCTGATAAAATATTACCCCCATTGACCATGGGTCCATTGTAACAATGGACTTCATCCACTAACATGAGAAATGCACTCCCCCATGTTCTCTTTTGCCTCCAGTGCTCTCAGGGAGAATGTTCGGTTGAAGGTTAGTGTTCTGGTCGGTAAATTTTGTTTACCACTTTGAGGAAATATTCTTGGGGCTTGGTTTTCATCAGACCAATCAGGGTATCACTTCCTGAAAAGTCACCTCCAATCAGAAAGTCATTACCTATGAAGCAGCCAGGTGCACTTTTCTACTTCTCTCAGTTCACATTTGGTACTCTTCTTCACAACCCTTCAGGTCCATCTTGGTGGTTTGCATCATTCACTTGGGGCTGTTGGCTTTTGAGAACATTTGCGTCTTGAAGGTGTGGGACTACCATCAGCCCAATCCCCTTTCTTTCTCCCTCTACCATGGGGAGATACCACAACTATTGTTGGAATCAATGTAAATCAGGTCAATTTTACCATCCAGTGCCTAACCTGAGCATCTCCAGTATTTTCTGTCACTTTCACAATTGGTTATTTTGATGTGGTGCAAGACTTAAGTAGTGCAGTCTGCTGCAGGTGCACAGATCTGGAGAAATTTAAATAGATCCTAATTTATAATGTGCGAAGAATTTCTAAATGCAGGAACTGGTACATGTGTGGGATGAGCAATTGAGAAGCAGCCTAAGTGCATACACCATAAAGGTGGCTGTTGGTAGCTTACTGAGTGCTACTGATTATTGGTGCATGATGCCAATACAATTCGTGAACAGAAGGCTATTCTATCCATCATGTCCAATCCAATCAAAACAAAGTCTTTCCAATCTAATCCCACCTGTCATTGGGATTATAACCCTTTAGATTTTTGTTTTTCAGATATACATACAAGTACTCTTTAAATATGATGCCTGCTCTTGTCTTTACCTCTCTTTTTTACACAACTTCTAAACTTCCACCACCCTCTGGTGAAAAAGTTTTCTTCATCTTCCCTCTTATCCTTTCATTAATTTTCATTAAATCTCTACTCTCCTCGCTACAGTTGGGCCCTGATGCTTTTGTGATTCCTAGGTTCTTCAGAAGTTATTAAGAATGAGGCATAGAACTTACTGCTTACGATTGTTTTATTATACATTACAAGAGCGGAAAATAAGCAAGAAAGTGAAGCAGCAAGAACAAAGAAAAGGTTGAATGGAAAAGTAGTCTCGTACTCGGAGAAGAGATAACAAAAATTCCAGTGGTAGCTATTAAAGTATAAAATAGCCAGATTCAAGTGACGTGACACCTACTACAGAAAACTGAGAAGCTTCTGAAAAAACACAGAAGCAACTGTACCATAATTACTGGAAAATTCACTGAACAGTTACATGTATATCGGTGATTATATAAAAAAATACAAGCAATCATAGGAAAGCTAAACTACAAGAAGCATAACAGTTCTACACCCATGCCAAGGGAACTAGACCTGAAGTTTCTTATTCAGTCTGTCTAGTCTCATCAAATGCTCAATTAAGTCTCCATTCAGCTGCCTCTAATCAAATGAATATGACACTTGTGTATCCAAACTTTCCATAGAGCTACACATTTTCTTGACCTTGCAACTCCTTTGTAAATCTCCTCTTCACTCTCTTTGATGCAATGACATTCTTCCTGTACTGTGACCAAAACTGCATGGAGTTTCGAAATGTGGCCCAACTAGTGTTGCATACAGTCCGAGTATATCTGCCCTGTACCTCGATTAAAAAGGGAAGCATCCTTCGTGCATTGTTCACCTTCCCTGCCATATTTAAATACTTGACAACATACACTTCAAGGACCCTTTGATCCTCCACACTACCCGATATCCTGCCACAAACTGACTGCAGCAACAGCCAAGTGAAATAATTTAAGAATTCTAATGTCTGATGATAGAAATAAGATTTTTTCAGTATTGGAGAAGTGCATAACAGCTTATAATGGTGCACCAAAAATTAATGTGATGCAACTATAGTAAAGCTCTGGTTATCTCCTATCGTAATGAGAAAGTACCGATGATTCATTATTTGGCTCATTGGGTGCTGACCACATGTTCACTTTAACATAGTGGAATCTTGGTTCCCACTTCAGCATGCACTAGATGGACCAATGACTCACTTTAAATTCATCAGGATCTATTAGAAAATTTGTTATGCTATCGCTTAACATTTTTTCTTTTTTTAAGAAAATGGTGAATTAGAAGTGTGTTGGGGTGTACATAAAGAAGGCTGTGTGATGGTGTAGTGGTTAGCACAATGCTATTAGAGTGCTAGTGACCTAGGTTCAATTCCTGCTGCTTGTCTGTAAGGCGTCTGCTTGTCCTTCCCATGACCATGTAGATTTCCTCCGGGCATTCTGGATTCCTCCTACATTCCAAAGACGTACAAGTTAGCAGGTTAATTGGTCATATGGGTGTAATTGGGCAGTGTGGGTTGAAGGATCTGTTACAGTGCTGCATCTCTAAATAAAATAAAATAATAGAAACATAGAAAACCTACAACACAATACAGGCCCTTTGGCCCACAAAGCTGTGCTGAACAGGTACTTGCTTTAGAAATTACCTAGGGTTGCCCATAGCCCTCTATTTTCTAAGCTCCATGTGCTTATCCAGGAGTCTCTTAAAAGACCCTATTGTATCCACCACCACCACCACCGTCACTGGCAGCCCATTCCACGCACTCACCACTCTGCATATAAAGACTTAACCCTAACATCCCCTCTGTACCTACTACCAAGCACCTTAAAACTGAATATGGGGAAGAGTCGTGACTGTTGTCTTTTAAATTATGAAGGATTTCTATAAGTAACTGGAGACAAATTATTTCCACTTGCGCATGAGCTGCAGATTAATTGGTAATAAATATAAGCTAACCGCGAATAGATCGATTCAATAATCTCGGAGGCATTTCTTTGTAGTGGTTAAATTTTCACTTGCATGGGGTAGCTGATACATTTAAGGAAAGACGATGCATATATGAAGGAATTACAAGTTTGTGGAAGCACTGGGTTGAGGAGTAACTCGATCATAGAACTTTAGCATCAGCATAGGACAGGTGAGCTAAATGTTTCTTTGGTCTTGTGCATGAGTGATACATTGACTGTGTTGAGTCCAAATGGATCAAAACTAAATAAAATATTATCTTGTTTCTGGAGCCAGATGGTCTTCAGGATAGTTTGCTCCTAATGATTAACTTTTATTGAGAATAGATAATTCTACAAACAATCCTATGATCTTCTTTAAAAAAAAGACGAATAAATGTTTTGTGAACTTGGTGTATAAACTAAAATGATTAGCTTAGATTTATGTGTCATATGGTGTTGGGCCGTGGCCAAGTGGTTAAGGCTAGTGATCTGAAGGTCGCTAGTTCGAGCCTCAGCTGAGGCAGCATGTTGTGTCCTTGAGCAAGGCACTTAACCACACATTGCTCTGCGACGACACTGGTGCCAAGCTGTATCAGCCCTAGTGCCCTTCCCTTGGATAACATCGGTGGCGTGGAGAGGGGAGACTTGCAGCATGAGCAGCTACCAGTCTTCCATACAACCTTGCCCAGGCCTGCGCCCTGGAAACCTTCCAAGGTACAAATCCATGGTCTCACGAGACTACAGATTAAAAAGGATTATTAATTATTGTAATTGTTTGTTAATCATACAAGGTGTGTCTGTTTGCAGCAGTTACTGTACAGCTAATGCATTTCAACACTTAGGGCAGTATTTAGTAATTTGATATCTCCTGATAGACTATGGCTGATCAATGATTTTTATGGTTCTTCACAGGTTGGTAATAAAGTAATATTCCTGACGAGCTTTGTGGGAAACAGAGGTACTTTCACAAAAGGGTACATGGCTATGGTCCTGGATGTGGAGTTTCTTTATCATCTAGTATACACACTAATATCTGTCATGGGACTCTTTGCCCATGAATTCTTCTACAGTCTGCTGGTATGTATTTGGAGAGATTCATTCATGCGATTTCTGCTTTAAATAAAACTCTCAGACGTCTTTTGTGGCAAGAATTTATCCCGTGGCCATAGTGAGCTACAAACTTGGGTGGAATGGAAGAACTGAGAAACTGAGAACTTTTTTACTCGGATATTTGGAAAATCGTGGGTCCTTCTCCAATGTAACTGGTTTCAGTTTGTATTGTCACCCGGAATTGATCAGAATGAAAGGATGCTCTTCTGCACACTTTCTTTTCAGGCTTTCAAAAAACTTGCAAAAATAAAAGTTCTGAGAGAGTTGGGAGTCCTTGTGCAGGATTCCCTAAACATTAGCTTGCAGGTTGAGTCAGTGGTAAGGAAGGCAAATGCAGCGTTAGCAATCATTTCGAGAGGACTAGAATATAAGAGTGACAATGTAATGCTACGGCTTTTTAAGGCAATGGTCAGATCACATGGAGTGTTATGAGTAATTTAGGGTCAGTTATTTAAGAAAAAAATACACTGGCATTGGAGAGGATTCAGAGAAGATTCACAAGAATGATACTGTGAACAAAAGGGTTGACATATGAAGAGAATTTGGCTCTGGGCCACTACTTGCTGGAGTTTAGAAGAATGAGGGGGAATGTCACTAAAAGCTATCGTATTGAAAAGCCTAGATAGAGTGGATATGGAGAGGATGTTCCCTATAGTGATTGTCGAGAACTAGAAGGCACAGGCTCAGAATAGAAGACAGTCCCTTTAGACTAGAGATGAAGAAGAATTTCTTTAGCAAGAGGGTGGTTACTTTGTAGAATTCATTGCCAATGGCAGCTGTGGAAGCCATCTCAATGAGTATGTTTAAAATGGAAGTTGATAGCTTCATTAGTTAGGATCAAAGGTTATGGGAAGAAGGCACTAGAATAGGGTTGAGAGGGATAATAAATCAGCTGTGATGGAATGGGGGAGCAAACTCGATGGGATGAATGGCCTAACCCTGCTTCTATGTCTTATGTTCTTCAGACCTTACAGATTCCCAAGTACCTTCTCCTTAGTAATAGCAACTACTCTCATTTCTGCCCCTGACACTCTTGAATTTGTGGCATATTGCTGGTGTCTTTCACAGTGAAGACTAATGCAAAATATTAATTCATTTTGTCTGCCATTTCTTTGTTCCTCTTTACTGCCGCTCCAGTGTCATTTTATAGTGGTTCAATATTTGCTCTCGCCTTTCTTTTATTTCTTGTATATCTAAGAAAACTTTAGGGATCCTCTTTTATATTATTAACTAACTTACCTTCATATTTTATCTTTTCTCTCCTTATGACTTTTGGTTTTTATAAGCTTCCCAATCCTCTAGCTTTCCACTAATTTTGCTATATTATATGCCCTCTCTTTTGCTTTTATGCTGTTTTTCCTTCTTTTGTCAACAGCAGTTGCCTCATCCTCCCACTGGAATACTACTACTTCTTTGGGATGTATCTGTGTGTGCCTTCTGGATTGCTCCCAGAAACTGCAGTTATTGCTGTTCCTCCATCATCCTTGCTCATCTCCCCTTCCAATCAACTTTGGCCAGCTCCTCTCTCATGCCTCTATAATTCCTTTTACTCCATTGTAATACTGATACATCTGACTTCAGTTTCTTCTCAAATTGCAGGGTGAATTCTATCGTATTATAATCACTGTTGCCTCAGGGCTCCTTTGCCTTAAGCTCCCTAACCAAATCTGTTTCATTAAACGAAACCCAATCCAGAATTGCCTCTCCCTTAGTGGTTTCAACCACAAGATGCTCCAAAAACCCATCTCAAAGGCATTCTACACATTTCCTCTTTTGGGATCTATCTCAAACCTGAGTTTCCCAATCTACCTACATATTGAAGTTCCCAATGACTATTGTAACATTGTCCTTTTTACATGCCTTTTCTATCTCCCGTTGTAATTTGTATCCAAATCTTGGCTAATATTTGGAGGCCTGTATATAACTCCCATCTGTGTCTTTTTCCTCTTGAGTTTCTTAACTCTACCCACAAGGAATTTACATCTTCCAAGCCTATGACCCTCTTTCTAAGGATTTGATTTAACAGATCCACCCAACCCCTCTCTGTCCTTTGGTTGCAATGTTAAGCTCCTAACTATGATCTTCTTTCGGCCACTACCCAGTGATACCCACAACATCATACCTGCCAATCTCTAATTGTGCTACAAGATTTTCTACCTTATTCCATATACTGTGTACATTTAAATATAACACCAATAGTCCTGTATTCGTCACCCTTTATGATTTTTGCCCCATTACACTTCAACTAATCCCACTAAATGCAATTTTGTCCTATAATCTGCCTGTCCTTCCTCACAATCTCACTTCACACTGCATCGACTTGTATACAAATAGCCCCATCCTCTGCCCTATCACTCTGATTCCCATCCCCTGCGACATTAGTTTAAGTCGGTCCCAACAGCTCCAGCAAACCAGTCCATAAGGATATTAGCCCCCCCCCCCCCTTGGGATCAGGTGCAAACTGTCTTTTTTGTACATGTCATATCTTCCCCAGAAGAGGTCCCAATGATCCAGAAATCTGAAACATTGCCCCTTGCACCACTTCCTCAGCCTCTCATTCATCTGTACTTTCATCGTATTCCTGCCCTGACTAGCATGTGCTACTGGGAGTAATCCATAGATTACTACCTTGGAGGTCCTGCTCGTCAGCCTCTTCCCTAACTCCCTGTACTCACTGCACA